>NC_055961.1:24267493-24464993 GCF_018492685.1 Alosa sapidissima
GTGTGTGTGTGCGAGCGCACATGCCTCACTGCTGCAGCAGCTCATGGTCTGTTGTGGTGGTCCATCATACAGCTCCAGACTGTGATCCAGGAGGCTCCACTTCAAGGTCACTTCCTCTGATGGGGTTGAAATACCCACACAACCACACAGGCAGTGTACACACACACACACACACACACACACACACACAGAGGGACACACACACAGACACACACACATACTCACACACACACACACACACACAAAGAGAGAGAGACACACACACACACACGCAGTAAATCAAAACTTAAATGAGGGAACTTAAATGACTATTGGTTCTAAAATGACACCAAACCAATTAACCCACACTGAGGGTGTTGATTAGGATACTAGTCTTTGTACGCTAGACTGATGACATCAACCCACCAGTGAAAGAGCCTCTGTTTTGATAGTGCACAGCTGACTGCCTGAGCCCCATGGCAGACGAACATTTGATTACGTTGTAACCATTGTTTTCTAAGTGGAGAGACTATCTCTCCCCCTGAATGCCGCTCTGAGACGTGTGTCGATCAATTTAAAGCACTAGTCCTACACCAGCACAGATGCTTTAATGCAGCACTAATCAAGGGCGTGGCCGGTGCAACCATGTCTTACCATGGACGATGCAACTCTGTCTTAAAGAGTATCCACTTTACTTGATACAGTGGGTCGATTCCCAGTACATATGGAATATGTAACAGAGTGGAGAGATAGTCTTGATACGCTAGAGATCAGCTGATGAACAGCTGCCCTCCTGTTCAGTCCTGCATGATCGTTTGGTGTAGGCACAAAGAGCTCACACCAGGCAGGATCTGTGAAAACAGGCAGAGTTAGCCACTGTGTAAATTGAGGAGTAGAGGAGGAGCATCCCTGCTCAAATAGGTGCTGTAGTAATGTAAGCACTGATTGGCTTTCATACTAGTTTTGAGAGTGGCTGGCCGCACAGCATCAGCCTGAGGTCTGACATCCAGGGCTGAGGCAATCGGGAAAACTGAGTGGCCATCTCTGTCCAGCAGAGCGGGGATGAGCGAGAGTGGGATGAAAAGCATGCTGGAACATTTGTACTCATGCGTGCGCAAACACATCAAGTTTGAGTGGCGAGTTGTCATTTTGAATTGAGAACCACAGCTCATAATGGGCAGTTCCTCTTGATGCAATCAAGTTGTCCTGTTTGCCACAACCTGGGGGTTTAGCCGCCACTCTGGTAACTGGTGTAGGTGGCCCATCCTGGTTTCAGTGGAGCCGGCCTGGGGATGCGGAGTATCACAACACTCCGTGGCGCTCCCAGAGATAACGCCCAGAGGTATTGTCAGCACTGATACACTAACACACATGACCAGGGGTTAAAGTGGGCTGGAACGATCTCAGATAAATTAATAAATAAATAGATTCATTCATACCAACGATATAGCATGATGAATAATCTATTGCCATGCTTCCTAGTGACATTAATGCAAAAGGGAAAACAAATCATACTTTCCCAGATGGGTAACTCAGATATAGAATTGCCATTACAATGACCAAGAAAACTAGCTTATCTTAGATTAACTAGCTGAACACAGGTGACCACTTCTGCATAGTTTCATGTTGTCCAACCCTCATTTCCCCCCTTGCACTAACACTGGATTTCAGAGTTCCCCCACCTGCCAAATGATCCCACTTTAACCACATGATACTACCTTGGTGTGCAATTTTTTCTGAAAAAATATGTTTTCCTTAAGAGAGGAGAGGAATATTTATGTAAATTCACCAGCGTGTCGAATCCAATATTTTTGTGTTGAATCGATAGGCTATGGAGGATCTTATCCGATATTATGGATCTATCCAAAGTTTGCTGTAAGGATTTTCCATTCAAGAAATAGATGTAGTACACGTAGTTACGCTGCCCTACATTCAGCCTATGCAATTTAAATCACCGTAGACAGCAACCACGTGAGAGAGAACAACACCAACAACATGGTCCACATACTCTCATGTTAAAATCACTACCATTAGTGACTGCTCTGAATGTCACCATCACAGGTTATCTGATCTCGTGGGGTCGTGAGATCTCTGCAACCTGATAATATCTGAAGTGCAATAATTCTGATCAGAACTACTGTGCGTAAACATCTGCTCACACATATGTTGGTGAGGGGATGATGAACTCAAAATACGGAAGCATGTCATGCAACAAGTAAGAATAGCGCACCTCCTAAGCTACTCGTTAGGCTATATCAAAAGTGCATGTACAAATTGTTGCAAACATAATGTGCTTTTCTAAATATGTTACACTGACATATAGAGAAAATAAAATAGGCTACGTTGAGAGATGTCCGGTCCACCATTTACCTCATACACCCTTGACAGTCCGCCCGGTGACCTTCCTCCGTCTAGATGTAGTCATTATCGGCGTCGCGGCATATATACCACAGGATCACATAGAGAATGAGGAGAATGGCAAATAGAAACAGGGCGATGAAGATAGCTTTGGTGAACGGGGACACCATGGCAAGGAAAGACCGCAGCTGAGACCGGGAGCCGCTGCTTGCCTTTTACAAATTCAAGTGGCGTTTCACGACGCACACACCAAACTACTGGTCAACGACCACGTGTAAGTACAGTGTGCCATATGTGTCTGTTTTTATAAATCACCCAATACCTTTGAATTTCTCTACAAATAAAGCAAAATGTTATTACTTTAATCTAAATATTAGGCTATAACATAGTTTGTCCTTGTATTACTTGCAAGCTACAAATTACAGCTTTGCTGCTTCAGGTTGGATATAAATGCAACAATGACATCCACGATAGCACATAATTAATTTTAACCCTTTACCCGCCAAAGTCGCAAAATTGCGACAAACAACGTCACTGATTAAAACAGACGATAGACGCGAGTATAGTGTAAAATCTCATTTGTACTCTTGACCACTAGATGGCAGACACCCAGAGCTTCGATTCAAGCTCAACCTTTTTTTTCAAAGTTTTCAGGAAGCATGTGAAAAACACGCGAGAAATACACGAAGAAGACGTGCATTTCCTCCATAACGCGGAAGCGATGCGGGCCATAGTTTTGCACAAATTGAAGCAGAAATACACCAAATGTTGAAAAAAAAATTCACGTGTGATGAAGTCTCGGGTCTTTTATTCATCTATTCTGATTCTAAAGGATAAAATCTGCATTTTGGCGGATATGATCGATCGTCTATTGGCAGTGATAGTCACGGAGCGTCTGTGAATGGAGGTGCGTCATTTGCGTCTTTCCGACAGTGTTCACTAAGCATACAATGCTTATTTCGACCCTCTGCCCAACATAGCTGTAGGTGCCAGTGGTAATAGTGATGATGGTGTCCGTAATGGACGTGGTATTACACGCGATTACACACGAGAAACACATAAGAAGACGTGCATTTCCTCCATAACACGGAAGCAATGCAGGCCATAGTTTTGCACAAATTGAAGCAGAAATACACCAAATGTTGAATAAAAAGTTAACATGTGATGAAGTCTTGGGTCTGTTTATTTACCTAGTCTGATTCTGAAGGAGAATATCTGCCTTTTGGAGAATATGAGCGATCGTCTAGTCACGCTGCGTCTGTGAATGGAGGTGCGTCATTTGCGTCTTTCCGACAGTGTTCACTAAGCATACCACGCTTATGTCGACCCTCTGCCCAACGTAGCTGAAGGTGCCAGTGGTAAAGGTGATGATAGTGTCCGTAATGGACGTAGTAAAGACAGCAGGGGTAGTAAAAATAGGGCTCTGAAGAACTACAAAGTCACCCGCGATAGGAACTGATTTGACCAGGCTACTTTATTGTATAGTAGAATAAGGTTTGTGGTAATAGTAATAGTTTACTATTGTTGGTTTACATGTGACTGCTTTCCTGTTCAGGTGTTATGTGGGTGAAATGACAAAAAAGTAAGCAAAACTGCTCAAATATATGTTCAACATCCAGTATTTACTGAAATGTGCATAATTCGAGGTGGTTGTCATTCAGTGAGGTCATAATATGCAAATTAGATGTGTACATTTACCCCCTTCATAAACTTTTGTTCATACTCAATGATTTTCACATTTACAGTAGGACTTTATCTCTGACCACTTTCAAGCCATGGCCTTTTGAAATTTTGATGTAAAAATCGAATGATGTTTTTTTTTAAACCTGGCGCCTAAAGGGTTAAACATAACACTTTATTTATATCAATCACTCTCACTTTCATCATTACAGTCATCATTATCATTTTGATCATCATTGCTGTCATTGGAGCTATTGTAGTCCTGGGGTATGAAAACTCCAGGAATGGTGGTCTTTGATGTTATGACAGCCACACCTATATTCTCTTTTTTAACCTGTGTTTCCAGTGGCTGTGTGGGTGTCACTGTTGGGTTTAGGGTGGCTTTGGACGCTGACACAACTGTAGACATTTCACCTGTTGCGTGCGACCCAGTGGGCCGTATGTGATCTGCCAGGATGCCCACCAGCTCCGAAGCATGCCTCTGGTCAGTCCGGATCTTAAGGGAGAACTTTTGCTGCTGCGCCTCCCCAACTGAACCATCCACTACTGGGTAGATCTCAATCTCTGTCAGCCTCCTATTGACACATAACAAACACCAACAGCTGGTCTGAGTTTAGTTTCTTTCTCTCTGTTGGGGTAGCTAGCTTGTATATATGGGGTGAACAGGTCTGTATTACACCAAAGATGTGCATCAAATGTGTTCATGAATAACAAAGCTACTGTTTGTCAGTTCACCAATCCCAACTGAAGTACCACTTGAGATTACATGAAGGTTTCCAGTGTATAATCTACAATATAATGCATGTGTAAATCAATATCCAGTGTTAACTCAACAATTAATCTGAAAACTTATACATTCAAGTCAAGTCAAGTCATGTAAATGATATATTATATATTAATTATACATTATATAGTGCATTTTTGTATGCAACCCAAAGCGCTCATTCAGAGAGTATAGGTGTTTTTTCATACATAAGATAATATAAAATTCGCCAAACTGCAGCAGAATTATAGCCTATTTTTATGACATCAAGTCAAGTCAAGTTATTTTTATTTACAGTATATAGTGCATTTTTGAGTGCAACCCAAAGCGATCTGGTAACAAATCTGGATTCACCCAGGATTTTCCACTAAGGCCTTCCAGAAGCTATAGCAGAAGCAGACATATCTATTTCAAAAGAGCAGAAGTGTGTTTCCCCTTATGATAACCTTTCTGCTTGTCATTGATTAATCTACTCTCAGATAACACTCCCAATCCAATTAATTTATTCAGCAAGTAAATTAAATGTCAGTTAAACCCTCCATACCGTTTCCAGTCATACAGTGCCATTTCCAGAGGTGGAAAGTAATGAAATACATTTACTCACGTTACTGTATTGAGTAGTTTTTCTGTGTATTTTGTATTTTTTAAGTAGTTTATAAAATCGGTATTTTAAATTTTACTTGATTACATTTTGAGTGAAGTATTGTACTTCGCTACATAAAAAAAAAAATCCCATCCCTTACTTGAGTAAAAAAAAAAGTTAAACGAAAACAGAAAGGGAGAGACAAGAAATCGCCCTAAACCACTATAGTGATAATGATCAGCATGTAGCCTACAACAGGACATGAATCAAGCTGGAGCCATGCAGTCTTTCTGAAAGTGATGGAGATGGAGCTGGATCACGAGATGCATCAGATTACATGTGTAGCCTAACCTATGAAAGTGTATTTTCCGCTATTTCAATGGGTTGTCTCAGTTCGTTTTAGCACTAATGATAGCGGAGATATTCAAGCAAACACCATGGGATTTCGTATTTTGACGTTTGTGCTCACCTTTCTTTGGAAAGAAGTTTATTAGCAGTTGTTTCCGCTCATTTTGATGTCTCTCTTTTTAGTAACCTGACGGCTTTCTTGGAGAAAACATTGCACCAGCAGCACAACAATTAGCGGTCCACTACTAGCGATGCTCAACTAAATAAACAAAAGATAGACTACCTTATGAATCGTGCAGGCGGACTAAACCATTTAGATCTTTAACAAGGGAGAGTGAGAGTGACCTTAGACAGTTTTCACATGTTTTGTATACAAAATCCAGTCAGTCAAACTTAAAATTTCGTCTGACATTCATTTTGACATTTAATTTGGAAGTTAAAATATTCAGGTAAAATAAATATATGGTGGACATATAGCCTAGGCTATATATATTTTCAGTAATTAGCTTAAACTTCCAGTGAGTCTATTCGACATTTTCACCACACATTATATTAACACACATATAAAAAATCCAAACATAAGAGTTATGTGTATTAAAGTGGAATGACACAGGAAAAAAGTATTGAACATGCCTACTGAAATTTCTTCAATACTTTGTGGAAAATACTTTGTGGAATCCTGATCTTTAGTTACTTCCAGAACTGTTTAATAGAATTTAATTGAATTGGCTGCCTGCAAGTCTTTCTGGAGCTTTCTCCGAGTGGTCCTTGGCTCTTGGAATTGACTATCCTTCCTACTCCCTGGTCAGAAATATTGCGAGGAGATCCTGCATGGCAGTGATGTTTCTTCCACTTGCAGATAATGGCTCCCATGCTGCTTACTGAAGATTCTGAAGTTTTGAAATGCATCTGTAACCAGTTTCATTGATATGTTTTGCAACAATAAGGTTGCAAAGGTCTTGAGAGAGCTTTTTGCTTTTATCCATCATGAAATGTTTCTTGTGTGACACCTTGGTAATGAAAAACCTTTTTATAGCCTATTTATAACCTTATTGGGGCCCTATACTTCCCACTCTCCCCCCCAGTTCGACGCCCTTTAATCTGCTGAACCTTCTGCTCGTTTCCAAATATAAAAAAAAAACTCTCTGCAACTCAACATTGGCCTGCCTGCCTCAGCTGCCTGTGAGGGGCTTTTCAGTTGTGCTGGATTACTGTTCACTGCAAAGCGACGGAAGGATGAGTGCAACTAACTTTGAAAATCAACTACTGCTCAAACTTAAAGGAACCGTATGTAAGAAATGTATTTCAATTAATCATAAAATAGCCCTGATATGTCACTAGACATTAAGAAATCATGTTCATTTCAAATACTTATATTACTGAGAACAGTAGTCCGGCCAGGATATTGTCATTTAAAAAGTTGCAGCCCTCAACTGATGTTGATGTTGTGTTTTGTCATGTCATGTCATGTTTTGGCCTGATGCGCCACCCTCCACCTAACTACTAATCGAAAGTCAGTAGTGTTTCGGCATCCGAGTTGGCAACCTCGAGTCAGGGGGGAGGGGGAGGGGATACACCGTTCTACAGTAATTTGAAAGTGATTGCAGTACCAGTCTTGGCCACAATCTTACATATGGTTCTTTTAAAGGAGAACTCCGGTGATTTTTCACATACATCTCCATTTCTCAACGTCACCGAGTACTGTCGGTATGAACAAAACTGAAACAAGGTTTTACCTAGCTCGAGTTGCTGCAGCTACAGCGCTACACAGTGGGAGCATGAACATGGCTGCCTTAGCTGCTGGCTGCAGCAACTCGAGCTAGGACCAAAGTCCTTTTCAGGCAAGTACCTCCACTCGGCAGCCATATTGCAACACTTTTTGGGCACTTATCGTGCATCTATTTCGGCAGAAATGCGTGTGCGTAAGGCTTCACGACACCAATCTTGCTCCAGCAGCTAGATCACAACAGATGATTGGCACGATGTCTTCACAGCACACCACATGATTGGCTCAATGTATTTTACAACACACCACATGATTGGCTCAATGTATTCACATGTCAACGTTTTACCGCGGAAGGGTTGTGATATTTGTAGACAACTGACTAACCCCATGCATTACTATGGAGGATTTTTTGAGTGCTGTATCTTCTCATTAGAAAGTCTCTGGTAAAACTGGTTGTTCTGGTACCCCCCCCCCCCCCCCCCCCCCAAAAAAAAAAAGTAACTAAGTAACTTTTACTTAAAGTACATTTTAAATGAACTACTTTTTACTTTTACTTAAGTACATTTTCAGATCGGTATTTTAACTTGTACTTGAGTAATATTTCATCAAGGTATTGGTACTTTTACTTGAGTACAATATTTTCGTACTTTTTCCACCTCTGGCCATTTCATTGGATGTTTGTATTTCTGATTGATTATATGTGTTATTTAAGCAACAGACTTTATTTTAATGGGGTTACTCCAATTATTCAACTGGCAACAAAATATCTGCTTGTAATCAGGGTTGCTGACAGGGAATTTAACATGGTTGCTCACAAGGAACATTACAACACTAAAAAAACACCGCAATTCACAGGGAAATGAAGGTGATAATGTACTGTAAAGTGGACTGTCTGGATCGTCTCTGGCGCCGCCAGACCCAGCAGACTGCCGTCAGAACCAAGCCGAGCAGAACCATAACCACCACGAACACGATAAACACGTCTGACTGAAGCCAATCAGCCAGGGTGCCGTACTGAGGGCTTCCACTGTCCATGCCTGCAAAAGAGAGACTAGTGATATTTAGAAGGTTAATTACTCCCCACCCCAGCCCATGTCTCAGACGGTGTGCTGATGTTGCATTGATACACAGCCTTTTTCAAGGTTTTCTTTTGCTTCTTTTAATAAAGATGTTTTAGGAGGGCGGCAATGGTTTTAAAAAAGTAAAGCATTAACACATAGATCGTCTTTCTTCTCTCATATGAAACCACAAGTATACGATAATGTTACAATAGCTACATGTAACATAAGACATGTAAATATTGATTATTAAACATTTTAATCACAGTGAAAAGTCAGGAAAACACTAATTATGTATTGTTTTACATTCATGTTTCAACTGTAATATTATTTCCTATAGATTATTGTGTTTTTGTAAAACTATATGTCCTGAGGTAACATCTTCACAGCAAGTATAAGAGTGTAGATGGCGCTGGTTGGTCAGCTGTATGGTGTGTGGGTGTTTCATGAGTTAACCCTCTTGCTGTGTTCGCGGTCAAATTTGGCTGATTGACAATTATTTTCTCTCAAAAATATTGTTAATTTATTCTGACTATCATAAGGCTCAATGAGTTTGTTAACAGAGTTTTGTCACACCTAAATGTTTCAGATCAAACAAATGTAAATATAAGACAAAGATAACACAAGTAAGCACAAAAGGCAGTCATTAAATTATTAAGGGAAAACACAAACTTACATGGCCCTATGTGAAAAAAACTGTGCATAACATAACTGTGGCCTGATTACTGCCACACTTAAATAGGACCTGCCTAACAAAGTGAAGTAGACAAAAAAATCCTCAAAAGCTCATCATGCTGAGATCCAAAGAAATTCAGGAACAGATGAGAAAGAAAGTAATTGAGATCTATCAGTCTGGAAATGGTTGTAAAGCCATTTCTAAAGCTTTGGGACTCCAGCGAACTACAGTGAGAGTCATTATCCACAAATGGTGAAAACATGGAACAGTGGTGAACCTTCCCAGGAGTGGTCGGCCGACCAAAATTACCCCAAGAGCGCAGCGACGACTCATCCAAGAGGTCCCAAAAGACACATATCTAAAGAACTGCAGGCCTCACTTGCCTCAGTTAAGGTCAGTGTTCATGACTCCACCATAAGAAAGAGGCTGGGCAAAAATGGCTTGCATGTTCCAAGATGAAAACCACTGCTGAGGAAAAAGAACATTAAGGCTCATCTCATTTTTGCCAGAAAACATCTTGATGATCCCCAAGACTTTTAGGAAAACATCATACCAACAGTAAAATATAGTGGTGGTAGTGTGATGGTCTGGGGCTGTTTTGCAGCTTGGGGACCTGGAAAGACTTGCTGTGATAAATGGAACAATGAATTCTGCTGTCTACGAAAAAATCCTGAAGGAGAATGTCCGGCCATCTGTTTGTGACTTTAAGCTGAAGCGAATTTGGGTTCTGCAGCACGACAATGATCCAAAATACACAAGCAAGTCCACCTCTGAATGGCTAAAGAAAAACTAAATTAAGACTTTGGAGTGGCCTAGTCAAAGTCCTTATCTGAATCCTATTGAGATGTGTCATGACCTTAAAAAGGCAGTTCATGCTCGAAAACCCACCAATGTGGCTGAATTACAACAATTCTGCAAAGATGAGTGGGCCAAAATTCCTCCACAGTGCTGTAAAAGACTCACTGCAAGTTATTGCAAACGCTTGATTGCAGTTGTTATTGCTAAGGGTGGCCCAACCAGAGGTGTGTTCATATTTGGCAAACAGTGGCGAACATTCATTACATTTGAACGACTTGGTGTTAACATTCCATTGTAACTGCATTGTTGCCTTCGTCAAACTTACGTCCAGTTCCACTGTATGTTCGCGGATAACTACCTCCTCAGACTGTTTGCGATTATTCGCCGAAAACTCAAGGCTAACGGAAAACTGTTTGCAAACGTTCGCCTATGTTTGCGAATTTGAATGCACCTCGGTTATTAAGTTTAGGGGGCAATCACTTTTTCACAGAGGGCCATGTGTGTTTGGATTTTGTTTTCCCTGAATAACCTTTACAACATATAAAAACTGGATTTTGTGTTTACTTGTGTTATCTTTGACTAATATTTGCATGTGTTTGATGATCTGAAACATTTTTAAAAGTGTGACAAACATGCAAAAACACCACTGTACCACACACACACACACACACCCTCACTCCCCCTCTTTGCTTCTATGCCAGCCCCCACTGGAACCTTTCCCCAATATTTTCCCCTTTCTGACTTGCATGAGCTCAGGGCAATGAGGCCTGTGGGCTTAAATAACAGATGGAAGTTCAGAACTGGTAATATCCACTAGAATTTAAGTTGATGCAGAAGGTCTACATTAGATGGTAATATGTGTTACTATGGATTTATAACACGTTATAATGCAGCGGTCATTTTTGACCGGGAACACAACAGTAGTAGCCTAGAAATCTAGACGCACCCTATAGCGGCAGCCAATTTGATTTGAATCAGTTCAGCGTGAATTCCCTGCTACAAAGAAGGTGGATGTTGCTGTTGGCGAACAGTGTGACATGAGTTAAGCTTTTTTAAGTTGGCAAAAGTTTGAACTAGCCAACTAGCTCCGCTCTGGACCTGTAACCGGAGGGTTGCCGGTTCGAGCCCCGACCAGTGGGAATGGCTGAAGAGCGTTTGAGCAAGGCACCTAACCCCTCACTGCTCCCCGAGCGCCGCTGTTGTAGCAGTGTGTGCTTCACGTCACTGTGTGCTAAGTGTGTTTCACTAATTCACGGATTGGGATAAATTCACTAATTCACGGATTTCCCTCACAGGATCAAAAGAGTATATATACTTATACCTTTATTAACCTGGAAGTGCTAGTGCTAGGCATGGACTTGAATGACAGACACGTCATCCCCCATGAACAAATGCTACTGCTGGTATGTGTCCTTTATGTGTGATATTGTTTGTGTAAAACTTTGTTTGTGTGTTGTTTGTTTAATGTTTGTAGTTTTCAGGGTGGTCCATTAATGAAAATAAAATAAAACGAACGGATATCAGTATGAGACCAGTATGAGACGTGTACTTACTTATTGACCAGCGGGTAGTTACAAAGAGCATGCCAGTCCTGCTATCAGTGGTAATCTTGCGTTATATGTATGCATGAAATCACATATATGTGATTTCACATATGAGTATAAACACATCCAAAAGCATGGTTAAGACATGTTTGGGTGGTGCCATTCCATATTAATCCCCCTTCTCTGCTACTGGGTAAATGTTTGTTACCAACATGTGTAACAATATGGCAGCATCTCTCACGCATATATTTGTCCACTGGAGTGTGTGCGTGTGTGTGTGTGTACTCAGCATAGGAAACATTCCCTACCTGTTTTGTTTAACTGACACAGTGGCTCTGGGAACAGCTGGAGTAAGTGTCTTAGGAGGCCTGGAGGAGGTGGATGTTCCTGGGATTTGGGAAGCACTTGCAGCCCTACACAGCAAGAGGGAGCCCTTAACCAGAAAGCAATGGCCAGCAATAGCCAAATCCAAAAGGTGACCACATCGCTACCAAAGCCATAAACCAAGGGCAGCCCAACCTGAAACACGCATAGATCTAAGGCCCTGTGGGGCTTCTCTCATATGGGCGTCCACAAGCTATGGAGGAATCTGCAGCCTCCACATTATGCTAGGTTGGCCTGTCAGTAAAAGGATGGAAGAACAGCTGCAAATTGGTATATATCTGTATATCTGTCCATAAAGTGCTAAAAGAAGACAATACACATAATATTACCAAATTAATAAATGAAAAGGCAAATGTGATTTGAATGATGGATCTCAGGTAAAAGGGATTCAGAAGTAAGTTCACCAAAGTGTAATGTTACATATTTGCATTACAAAGATAGTGTGTAAGCCGCTTTGGACAAAAGCATCTGCTACTAAAGCCATAACCACAACATAGTAGATTATTTTTATGAACTTACTTTTAGTCTTTGAAATTACATTGTAGGATGACGATCACTTAATTTTCAGGAGTGCCATCCTCTCTTCATTAACATCAAGTCAAGTATAAAAATAAAGGCTGAGGAAAACTCAGTAGTTACTTTCAGATAACCCAGGAGTTGCATGCTTGAGTTGCATTTATGTGTCAAATAGAATTTGGAACCTAATTATGATGTCACTATTGGAAAGTTCCCATTTTGATTTTCCTGATCGCTACCTCTTAATGTGAACAAGTAGGCTACTGTTTAGCCTAATTGTCTTATAAACCATTTACATTTCTAGTTTGTTTTCAGTGGGTATGTTTTTTAACCTACAAAATAATTTAAACCCAACCCTATTGCCATGCTGTTTTTCATTTGCTGATTAGATATAACCCAAATTCCGAAAAAGTTGGGACGCTGTGTAAAATGTGAATAAAAACAGCATGGCATGAGTACAAATCATGTTAACCCTCTATTTAATTGAAAAAGTTAAAAGACAACATATCAACTGTTGAACAAGAACATGTTTATAGTTTTTATCAAAAATATAGGTTCATTTTGAATTTGATGCCTGCAACATTTCTCAAAACAGTTGGGACAGCATGTTTACCACTGTGTTGCGTACATTTTACGTGGATGTACAAGATAGAAGTGGTGTATGTGCAATGTAAAAGTATGTGTGAGCTTTTGACAGGGATGTGTAAGACAAAATTGGTGTATGTGCAAGCTTTTCATTTGCACGTGGGGAAAAAATGTAGTGTATGTACAAGCTTTTCATGTGCATATGCAAGAAAAGTAGTACATGTGTAAGCTTTTAGTGCATATATGGGACCTATTCTTGATATATGGCATAGGGGGCTGCTGGTACTGAATACCAGAAATGTAGCTAATCTTTCTGTCGCCAATACTGTCAGGATAGCTGAAGCCTTGGGTAGGGTGCAGTATGAGAAATTCATGGCGGACCGCCTGATTAACCACACCACAACTATTACAGACACAATTCCAAAGAACAAGCTGCCCTTATTTAGGTCTCCACCACTAAAGACACGGTCGAAGCACAAAGCACATCTTGCTGCACTGAAGAGTGATTGTAGCCTGTTTTCTCGTCTGTATCATGTCAAAAAGGGGAGGGTGATCTGGATCAGCCATGAGAACAAGCCAGCACTGCCATCGTTATCTCAAGGAGGCATGTTAAGAAAGGGTTTAACATCAGATCTTGTGCACTGTCTCACATCAATGAATTCTGGCTTGTCAGAAACCTCTGTTGGTCATGTAGAGGCTATATTTATTGATGGTGCTGCAACTGCACATATGTCGAAACCAGGTAAAACCTCCCAGGTCTATGCTGTACCATTCATAGCATCACAGTTGACCGATACAAAACTCATTGACATTGTTTGGGATGTATACCAAACAAACAGCCTGCCTGAAAGCCATGACAAGATAGATGAGGGGGGAGGGGACCTGAAGGACACTCTACTAAACTAAGGTTTAATACTAAAGAAGTGGAAAGATTTCTTGTTTTCTTACCATTGCATCCTGACAAAGAAGTCTATGCCACAAAAGATAACACTGTCCTCTGTTCTCCTCCTGGCTGTAATGTGAGTCTCCTGGTTCCGTGCACTCATGAAGAAGCTGACACACGTCTTGTTTCTTTATGTGGCAGATGCTGTCAACAAGGGAGCCAAGAAGGTGGTTCGAACTGTTGGCTCGAACTGTTGATGTGGTCATCTTGGCAGTAGCTGTCTTTCAGAGAGTCAACATGGAGGAAATGTGGATTGCCTTTGAAGCTGGTAGTGTTGTACTCGGTCCATCCTCTAGTTCCACATCGCTAGCATTTCATTCTTTCACTTTATGTGTCCCTACATCTGCCTTCTGTGGTCATGGTAAAAAATATATCCAGAGGTTACAGAGGCTTTCAATGAAATGTTACAGACCCACAACAGTTGCACAATCTTTCCTGTGTCTCAACTAGACAATTTGTTGTGCTCATCTATGACAGAACTAGTACATGTTTGGATGTTAATGAGGCAAGGAAACATCTTTTCACCCAGAGGTCATAAGAGCTCACCCATGTGAGGCTTCATAAAATAAAATAAACAGATTGCTAATGGCCTACAAGCTGATCTGGGGGGCGTTTCCCGTACAACTACGGAGGTTAGCTTTTTACTAACAGGATGCATCGTTCAACTAACCAACATGTAAGTTACGACTGTTTCCCAAAACTGTCGTACTTACATAGTACTGTAAGTTTGGACCATGATAGTTTCCAAACTTCAGTAGTCTGGACTAAGGTGGTTAATGATGTTTAGTAGCACGTGAACGTGCATCTGCACATATTTCTGTGGCGCATTGCGTTAAGGCCGGCAGATTGCCGTTGCACAGCAGTTACCAGTCCCCTGTCCAAGAGTTCGAATCTGGGTTAAGACGTTGACAACAATATTGACATCGTTGTTTACCTAAGTTTATCTTTTGTGCAGATCATATTATCAAAATCAGAATCAGCCTTCTTGGCTTGGTTTGCGTAAACTAACAAGGACACCCCCCCCCCCTATCAAAGGCTACATATTCTCAGCTGACTCGTCAAAAAGTGCGCACCACCTTATTATGACCGCCGCGCAGCGAAGCGGCGGTCATATAGGTTTAGTCAGATTTTTTTTTTTTTTTTTTCTTTTCTTTTTCACATGCCCAAATTTCCGTCAATGATTCCCAGGACACTGAAAGACCGGGGTACACGAAACTTGGTGGGCATGTAACCCCACATGGATAGCATGGAACCATCGTTTTTCGTTTTGATCTGTAGCCCCCCCGCTGGACTGGACCCCCCGAAAGGAGGGTAGGGCAGACACAGTTTTCTGAGAATATCTCGAAAACCGTAGGGTTTAGGAGGACCATTTTTTTTTGTATGTTGATCTCAAGGGGCCATGTCAACCCATTCCATAACACTCACCCCGGCTAGCCTGAGCAGCTCCATACAGAGCTTGCAATGTTTCGGACTGTCTTCGCGACCTAATTGCATTTTAAAGTAGGCTATGCCTACGTGTAGAACATTGTATGCTATTTCAGAAGTGAAAGAATGGCTTTTGTTGTGGATTTGCTTTTCACCTTGACGAGGAGTTACTCGCTCGTCTACTGATCCACTCATGACAACGTAGCCGGCTGATTCGGCTGACTCGCACTCATAACGTAACCGCCCGGCCCAGCGTTCCCGACTAACCCGGGTATACAAAGCAGCTCCATTAAGAGCGTGCAATGTTTCGGACTGTCTGCGCGACCTAATTGCATTTTAATATGCTACATCTATACACCAAATCTAAAGTATGCCTAGGCTACATGCAGAACATTGAATGTTATTTAAGAGGTGAAGAATGGCTTTTGTTGTGGAATTGCTTTTCACTTTGAGGAGGAGCTACTCGCTCGTCTACAGCCACTCATGACAACGTAGCCGTAGCCGACTCGTACTCAATGTAGCCTAACCGGCCGGCTGATCCGACTAACCCGGCTCTGCGGGAAGTTAACCAGTTATCTCAGACTGCCTGCTCACTCAGTCGCTCGAGTTGATTTGTGGAGTTGTGGTTATCCTACTTACGAAATTGTTACATTTTTGGCAGCTATGATGGCTAGTAGGCTAGCTAATGTTGCAAGAGGTTTGTGTGTGGCGCTGTTTATCGTTTTAGATTGAATTGTAGTAGGACTCAACTGATCCGAGTTAATGATACTAGAGACTCGCGACTCATGGGTTAATTTAAAGATACGGGTGAAAGATCCGAGTGAATCACGACTCAAACAGGCGTATTTGTAAGGGCCAGCATGAGGGACAAGACCTACAAAGTTGTGGTGAGTTAAGCAGGGAGGTTGGTAATGTTAATGCGGCTAGCAGTGCTAGTTAACATTAGCTAGGCTACTGTAGCCTTCATACTGTATGATTCATATCAATCATTAACCTAGGAATACTAAGTGCATTTAATGAACATTTTGTGTAATAATTCACGGCAAATTAATGAACTGAATATGGTGGTCCAAGAGCAGACCATGCACCAGTCCGTGCATCAGCCCGACTGAGCAGTGATGACCGCATAGGATGAGTCAGGTAACGTTACGAAGCACTGCCACGTTAACCGCTTTCACACACACACACGATATAAAATACACGATGATAAATATAAAATTCAATATCAAAACACTATTATTTACACGATTACTCCTGAAATAACTGCTATTAACTGCACATTCACTATATAAAAATCACTGTTTGGAGGAAAGGGTTCGCGTGCTGTCGCCGGTTGGAAATGGCAAAATAAATCGCGCCGATTTTGCCTATATTATTCAGTGAGGCGCGGTGGTTTATGGGATGAGTAGTTCCTTCGCTCGGAAATGAAAATATGTACACAGTCTTGTACCTTTGACTTTTTTTGGATTTTCTCTTCGTTTTTTCACTCAAAATTATATGTTGTATGCTTATGAGTTATGCCGTAGCTGGTTAGCCTAAGACATGCTGTAAAACTCTTTAGATTTAGATTTTTCCAAACGTCGATGGGACAAATTAATGGGAATCTTACATCCGGCACCTAACCGCATTTTGCCTGTGGGCGGGACTGTGCAGCTCTATTGACGGGGATTTAGCAGCTTGCAGTAACTTGTATGGAGAAAATATCATAGTCATGATGATGAGAAACACACACACAGTTTTCACCTTAATCCTCCTCCACCACCTTTTTTTCTACGACTTTCGTTTAAAAAGAACCATACAAATAACTAACTTAAGCTCTATGCTGCTTTTGGCCTGTGCAGGTGGATGAAGAGAAGTGAGCAGAAAATGTTGAACAGCTCTCTCTTCTGGGAGAACCAACAACACCTGAAACTGTCCCCAGCTTTGAGCCATCCCTGACCTGAACTACCCCAGAGGCTTCAATCCCTGCTTCAGCTTTGCACTGTTGGAGTCAGCCCACATGCCTGAGGGGGGGGGGAGTGCTAGAACACATGTTGGAGCATATGCTGGCCTTTTCCCAGCACCAGAAAACCAAATAGACTGATGACTGGTGGATTCGGGCTGTTGACTGATGACAGTGGAAATTAATTCAGTGGTTTTCTTGCTATTGTTTGCCATAAGAATATTTCAACATGACTTTCATTACTCTGGTTTAGGTGTTTTACTTGGCAGATTTCATGTCCCAATAAATCAGAGAGTGGTCAATGAGATGTTTTTAGAGCATAGCAGCATGTCACAGAAGCTGTCATTTAAGATCAGAGGTGCCATGATAATAATTCATTTGATAACATGGTTATGGATATGGTTATGTTAAGTTTTCTAAGTCAATGTCATCAGTATTGGCCAGTTGAATGTTAGACTTCGAATTAGTCTAATGTGAAGTTTCCACATTAATTCTGTTAAAGTTACTCAAAAAAGCCTGTTGTCTTGCCATATTTTAAAATGGAAAGAAGAAAGAAAGAAGAAAACTATTTATCTTGTTTTGCACTGTATACAGAGTTAGTTTAGCTGCGAATTATAATACATAATTTCATTTGTACTATTATTGTTCTCTTTTATTGCAAGAAATGTATACTGTTTTGTGGTTCATATTAGGCTTTAAACCTGCTGCAATAAACATGTATTGAAGACTGAAATCTAACACTGTGCAATAAAACATCAACACATGGCATTATGATGCCTATTACAAAGACTGGAGACAACTCTAAACATTTCTGCTGCATTCCAGTTGTCTCATAAAATGACTCGTGCTTGGAAATTGTGTCACATCCATGTAAAAACCCGAGCTGGTTGCATTCCAGTTACCTCATCAAACGATTTGGAGCTCAGGTTAGGCTGTTGGTGAAACCTTTTACTACTGTAGAAGTTTCTTACCATTCAGGGCATTATTATGACCGCCGCGCAGCGATATACCCATATAGGTTTAGTCAGATTTTTTTTTTCTTTTTCGCATGCCCAAATTTCCGTCAATGATTCCCGGGACACTGAAAGACCGGGGTACACGAAACTTGGTGGGCATGTAACCCCACATGGATAGCATGGAACCATCGTTTTTCGTTTTGATCTGTAGCCCCCCCGCTGGGCTGGACCCCCCGAAAGGAGGGTAGGGCAGACACAGTTTTCTGTGAATATCTCGAAAACCGTAGGGTTTAGGAGGACCATTTTTTTTTGTATGTTGATCTCAAGGGGCCATGTCAACCCATTCCATAACCACTCATTTCATGTATAGCGCCACCTAGTTAAACACAAAAAAGTAAAAATGAGGTGTTGTAATTGAAGGTATCTGTGACCTAACATAGTCAAAACTGCACGAAATTGGAAGTGTAGGATCATTATGACACCCTCTGTATGCACGCCAAGTTTTGTGGAATTCCGTTCATGGGGGGCCACACAATAAATTAATTTATGTTACTATACACCAACTGGCCTGTAGGTGGCCGGAGACAGTTTTCTGTGAATATCTCGAGAACCGTAGGGCCTAGGAGGTCCACCTTTTTTATGTATGTTGGTCTTAAGGGGGCATGTCAACCCATCCCATTACCACTTATTTCATGTATAGCGCCACCTAGTTAAAAATTCTAAAGCAAAAAATTAGGTGTTTTCATCACAATATCTCTGGCTGACAAGGTCAAAACTGCACAAAATTAAAAGTGTAGGATCATTATGACACTCTCCGAATGCATGCCAAGTTTTGTGTACTTTCGTTCATGGGGGGCCTTACAATAAAATAATTTATGTGTACATTTAGTGACGTACACCAACAAGGATTCCCGGGACACTGAAAGACCGGGGTACACAAAACTTGGTGGGCATGTACCCCCACATGGATAGCATGGAACCGTCATTCTTCGTTTTGATCTGTAGCCCCCCCGCTGGACTGGACCCCCGAAAGGAGGGTAGGGCAGACACAGTTCTCTGAATATCTTGAGAACTGTAGGGCCTAGGATGACCAATTTTTTCCATATGTTTGCCTCCAGGGGTCATGTTAACCCATTCCATGTGCACACATGTGCATAAACAGATACACACACACACACATACATTTACAGTAATCATACGTATGACACATACTCACACAGTAGACATACAGTGGGCATCGCTTTCAAATGACCACTTCATTCGCGCATTACGCGGCGTGAAGCTGCGTGAAGCTTTAGTACCACTTTCAGCCACTGTGCGTCGCTCTACCACTGTACATCGCTCTGCCTGCGGTCCCTTCTGAAAAAGCAGGATCTACCATTAAACATAATTGTTGCCGAGAGTAATCCCAGCCTACGAATTCAATAACAAAATAAATCATGCATAATTAAACATTACCTCGATTTAGGCTACTTGGGTATGGCTTAAGGCTTGACTACACGGTGGTAACGAAAATCGAAATCGAAATTTGCTGTCTACATTATTGTCAGTGTTGGGGTTAATGCAACTACGCAAATCAAAACAGTGGTGTGATAATTGAGCCAGTAGAGAAATAACTGTTCAGAATTAATCTGTAGCCTTGGGTAGGCTTCTGCAGAAAACAATGTTGTTGCCGATTTAATACTATCTGGCGACATTTTTAACAGGCTACGCAATAGAGGCTTAGACAACTATGACCCACGTTTTGGTTTCGTAAATTAATTTGTCCTACTTCTTGACTGCAATGTAGTCAATTGACTGCTTGACATGTCATTTTTATTTTTCTGTACAATAAACAAATACATCTGCTTTATGCCGCAGAATTACATTCATATTTGGAACTTACATAGTCCAATGCATCGTTCCACTACGTTAGTGTTTCCCAAAACCATAGTAGCAACGAACGTTCGCAACCACTATCGTAAAGTTGTGTATTACAACTACACCTCTCGACCTGTGGTAGAATGCTAGAAGCATAGTTCCAGGGATCTTCATCTTCAAAGACGTCACTGACGCCAGTTATTTGTTTGCAAATTAATAATTATAAATACATTTAGGTTTCTAATTGATATTTACACTTCTAACCAGCATACATCCATATTTTAAAATGCCCAAGGCAGAAAATACATAAATTAAAAGTCAATTTGCAGCCATGTGCACGTAAGTAAAAGTCACACACTTGCAGATAATAACTAGATGTACCGCATAGCGGTACAAAATATGACCGCCGCTCAGTCCTGTACATCCGTTCCGCGAAAATAAATCACACTTCATTTTGTCTCCATATTTTACTCCATCCCCCACTCTTGAAACTTTTGTGTATGCTTGTTTGGCATGCCTGAGTGTGTGTGTGCGGCTGCACAGAAAGTAGCCTACTGGTGCTGAAAAGGTGAATAGATTGTAGAATAGCCAAAGAAGATGTAGCATTGTTATAAAACCTTTAAAATCTCTAAACAAAAGTAGGGCAGTTCATCACAGTTCATCCATTGCAACTGGATTGATGAAAGGCTACATTGTATTTGGGAAAAGCAAAAGGTATCAGCATAATGTTATTTATAAACAAAAACATCTCTGTCAGTTCCATGCCGTTTTCAACAGCTATCAAAAACAAAGGTCATTTTTGGATGGATGGATTTTTTGTGAATGTTTCTTCTTCTACATAAGATTTTAGTCATCTTTAGTTCATGTAATACTTTAATACGTCAATGCACAAATTAAGTAACATAGTGTGAAACGTTATTGTTAATGCACAAATTAAGTAACAGTAGCCTAGTCTGAAACGAAATTCTGTTTTACATCTAACCAGTGGTGCAAATAACTGACATGTCCAAATGGGCCTTGATGAAATGCGTCGCTAGACTGTTCATACACATTTTAACGGGCCAAAGTTGAAGAGCTTTTGTCCGTTATTGTTTGTGCAAATATAGGCTGATTCATGTTCCCTTGCATTGTGTAACTGAGGTCCATGGCTAGTCTGGCTTTCATCAGACCAAGCTCAATCTTTTAAGAAATCAAAAAATAAATAGCGGGCAGATCAGGCTGGGTTCACCCAGCCTAGTCCATATAGGCACCCGATATTGTTTAATTTTCCAATTGAGATATACACGCTCTGGCTATTCTAAATGCAAAAATGCATCAGGGAGTTATGACAAAACGGTAACTAACAAACTAGATCCTAATAGGATTATTACATTACATTACATTTAGCAGACACTTTTTGACCAAAGTGACTTACATATGTCAGCTATATTACAAGGGATCACATTGTCCCCAGAGCAACTTGGGGTTAAGTGCCTTGCTCAAGGGCACAACGGTGGAAGCCGGGAATTGAACCGACAACTTTCAGGCTACTGCACGCTAGCCCAGCTCCTTAACCACTACACTACCACCGCCCATTATAAGGTAGGCCTATTTACAACATAAATTGTCAATAGGCTATGCTGGCGACACAAATAAAATCTCCTTTGGAAACCAATGGCTTACGCCTTACAGTATCAAGCGGACTTAAACTGTCATATCGTGGCGAAAAGTTGTAATAACATTCACGCAGCTCCATGAGTCAAGGAAAGCGCGAATGAAGTAGCCACTTCTAAATGGGACCCACTACACAGTAGCTTAAGGTGTTTTGCTAAAGCAGCCATAATGAAATGAAGGTGTCATTGTTTGGATACTTCACACACACGTGCTTTTTAATTTCACAGACTACAACTACCAAGCTGTAATCAAAGCACATCGATTCCCCTCTCACACCCTGCACGCACTTAAAACAAAATAAACAGTCTCACGCATGTATAGGCAAAACTGTATCAGACCGGTGTAATGTTGGTAAATCTTCCATTGCACAGAATGATTTTGTAGCACGTGCAATAAATGACAATCGAAAGATACAAACAGTGCTGCTATCAATTTGCTTGGTATAACCGCATTTATAGTTTTCTACAAATGCAATCAATCAAATGCCTCCATCACTCAACCAACAGGGACGAAATGAAATTTTTCTGTAAAAGTCTAGTGGGGCTACATACCCACCAAATTTCATGTACCCCGGTGGTTCGGTGTCCCGGGTATCAATGACCAAAAATTCAGGGAGTAGATGACAGGAAAAATTCTTGAATTGTGTGCATGTGTGCGTGTACAAATTTATGTTTATGTGTGTGGGTGTGTGTGTGTGTGTATGTGCGTGCTTGTGTGTTTGCCTGCGTATGTGTGTTTGTGCATGTGCATGCATGCGTACATATGTCTACTGTGTGAGTATGTGTCATACGTATGATTACTGTAAATGTATGTGTGTGCGTGTGTATCTGTTTATGCACATGTGTGCACATGGAATGGGTTAACATGACCCCTGGAGGCAAACATACGGAAAAAATTGGTCATCCTAGGCCCTACAGTTCTCAAGATATTCACAGAGAACTGTGTCTGCCCTACCCTCCTTTCGGGGGGTCCAGTCCAGCGGGGGGGGGGCTGCAGATCAAAACGAAGAATGACGGTTCCATGCTATCCATGTGGGGGTACATGCCCACCAAGTTTTGTGTACCCCGGTCTTTCAGTGTCCCGGGAATCCTTGTTGGTGTACGTCACTAAATGTACACATAAATGATTTTATTGTAAGGCCCCCCATGAACGAAAGTACACAAAACTTGGCATGCATTCGGAGGGTGTCATAATGATCCTACACTTTTAATTTCGTGCAGTTTCGACCTTGTCAGCCAGAGATATTGTGATGAAAACACCTAATTTCTTGCTTTTTAATTTTTAACTAGGTGGCGCTATACATGAAATAAGTGGTAATGGGATGGGTTGACATGCCCCCTTAAGACCAACATACATAAAAAAGGTGGACCTCCTAGGCCCTACGGTTCTCGAGATATTCACAGAAAACTGTCTCCGGCCACCTACAGGCCAGTTGGTGTATAGTAACATAAATTAATTTATTGTGTGGCCCCCCATGAACGGTATTCCACAAAACTTGGCGTGCGTACAGAGGGTGTCATAATGATCCTACACTTCCAATTTCGTGCAGTTTTGACTATGTTAGGTCACAGATACCTTCAATTACAACACCTTATTTTTACTTTTTTGTGTTTAACTAGGTGGCGCTATACATGAAATGAGTGGTTATGGAATGGGTTGACATGGCCCCTTGAGATCAACATACAAAAAAAAATGGTCCTCCTAAACCCTACGGTTTTCGAGATATTCACAGAAAACTGTGTCTGCCCTACCCTCCTTTCGGGGGGTCCAGCCCAGCGGGGGGGCTACAGATCAAAACGAAAAACGATGGTTCCATGCTATCCATGTGGGGTTACATGCCCACCAAGTTTCGTGTACCCCGGTCTTTCAGTGTCCCGGGAATCATTGACGGAAATTTGGGCATGCGAAAAAGAAAAAAAAAAATCTGACTAAACCTATATGACCGCCGCTTCGCTGCGTGGCGGTCATAATAATGCCCTGAATGGTAAGAAACTTCTACAGTAGTAAAAGGTTTCACCAACAGCCTAACCTGAGCTCCAAATCGTTTGATGAGGTAACTGGAATGCAACCAGCTCGGGTTTTTACATGGATGTGACACAATTTCCAAGCACGAGTCATTTTATGAGACAACTGGAATGCAGCAGAAATGTTTAGAGTTGTCTCCAGTCTTTGTAATAGGCATCATAATGCCATGTATTGATGTTTTATTGCACAGTGTTAGATTTCAGTCTTCAATACATGTTTATTGCAGCAGGTTTAAAGCCTAATATGAACCACAAAACAGTATACATTTCTTGCAATAAAAGAGAACAATAATAGTACAAATGAAATTATGTATTATAATTCGCAGCTAAACTAACTCTGTATACAGTGCAAAACAAGATAAATAGTTTTCTTCTTTCTTTCTTCTTTCCATTTTAAAATATGGCAAGACAACAGGCTTTTTTGAGTAACTTTAACAGAATTAATGTGGAAACTTCACATTAGACTAATTCGAAGTCTAACATTCAACTGGCCAATACTGATGACATTGACTTAGAAAACTTAACATAACCATATCCATAACCATGTTATCAAATGAATTATTATCATGGCACCTCTGATCTTAAATGACAGCTTCTGTGACATGCTGCTATGCTCTAAAAACATCTCATTGACCACTCTCTGATTTATTGGGACATGAAATCTGCCAAGTAAAACACCTAAACCAGAGTAATGAAAGTCATGTTGAAATATTCTTATGGCAAACAATAGCAAGAAAACCACTGAATTAATTTCCACTGTCATCAGTCAACAGCCCGAATCCACCAGTCATCAGTCTGTTTGGTTTTCTGGTGCTCGGAAAAGGCCAGCATATGCTCCAACATGTGTTCTAGCACTCCCCCCCCCCTCAGGCATGTGGGCTGACTCCAACAGTGCAAAGCTGAAGCAGGGATTGAAGCCTCTGGGGTAGTTCAGGTCAGGGATGGCTCAAAGCTGGGGACAGTTTCAGGTGTTGTTGGTTCTCCCAGAAGAGAGAGCTGTTCAACATTTTCTGCTCACTTCTCTTCATCCACCTGCACAGGCCAAAAGCAGCATAGAGCTTAAGTTAGTTATTTGTATGGTTCTTTTTAAACGAAAGTCGTAGAAAAAAAGGTGGTGGAGGAGGATTAAGGTGAAAACTGTGTGTGTGTTTCTCATCATCATGACTATGATATTTTCTCCATACAAGTTACTGCAAGCTGCTAAATCCCCGTCAATAGAGCTGCACAGTCCCGCCCACAGGCAAAATGCGGTTAGGTGCCAGATGTAAGATTCCCATTCATTTGTCCCATCGACGTTTGGAAAAATCTAAATCTAAAGAGTTTTACAGCATGTCTTAGGCTAACCAGCTACGGCATAACTCATAAGCATACAACATATAATTTTGAGTGAAAAAACGAAGAGAAAATCCAAAAAAAGTCAAAGGTACAAGACTGTGTACATATTTTCATTTCCGAGCGAAGGAACTACTCATCCCATAAACCACCGCGCCTCACTGAATAATATAGGCAAAATCGGCGCGATCAAGGTTGCCAGATTGGGCGGTTTCCCGCCCAATTGGGCGGTTTTGCAATCTATTTTGCGGGCAAAAATGGGTTTGGGCGGGTGTATAAAAATTGGGCTGGTTTCGGATCAGTTCGGCGGGTTTTTGTAGCCGAAACAAAGGCACTTCAGACCCTTCTTCCAGCGACCGTCTCTGGTCAGCAGGCAGCAGTCTCTCACTCACTCACTCACACACCCTCTGGCTGACGTGCCCCCCTAAACTCACAACAGACACTCTCAGCTCACGTCACCTTATGTATCGAAACATGCATTCTAGCCATATAAATGGCATAGTGCATGGTATTTCCATAACCGCGAGATATGCGCTTCACAATGACCACAATTAGTTGTTAGATATTCACAGCAGACAGTAAAGCCCAGCAGTAATTTATTCAAATTAACACATATTTCAAGTACCATTCATGATGTTGTCAAATATTGAAGTTGTGGGAAGTTTAAGCTGTATGTTTCTTTCGTCCCCCATGTCGTTTCATTTATCCCGGTCTGGAGGGACGAATGAAACAAAACGCATGTTCGATTTCTCCTTAAATAAATCCTGAATGGTTTTGTTCAGAGCTGAAAATGCAACTGTATTTGACAGAGGACCGATGTAGTTTGCTTGTGACAAAATATTAGCTTTCAGTGTTTTACGATGTCTTTGTAAATTACGTTTAATTAAAAAGTGTTTCAGTCCGGTTCTCCCCTACTCTGGCGCAGACCGCCATTCAAACACACAGCTCGCGGGGTTTTCAAACTAGGACTACGGCCCACGTTCCGTCCAGCCCGACAGTTGTTGAGGAAGTTTGACAAAGCCTAGGCCTACTAGAACTTTTTAATTATTTTTAGGCCTAATAACAATTGCTCAAAGCGATTTTCACGAAGGGCCTAGGGCCATAGGCCTATGTTTTTTGTGTAGAGATGGCCCATGCATGAACGTTCTGCTTCTGCAAAGAGCGCACTGACACCCCTGTTCGTTCAACGCGACTTTCATGAAAACTAGGATTAACTGCCTGTCAGGTAGGCCTACTAATTGTTCTAAATTACAGGTGTCAAACTCAAGTTTGCCTTTAGCCTATATCTGGCGTATGAAAATATTGTTTGCGTGTAGTTGCCATGCATGGACGCACTGCTTCTGCAAAGAGCGCACTGACACTGTCCTAAATAGCCTATTCAGCGCGATTTTCATGAAAACGCTAGGCCTAACTGCCTGTCTCAGGGAATATATAGCGCCTAGGTAGGCTATTAATTAATTGTTCTAAATCACAGGTGTCAGACTCAAGTTTAACTAAGCCTTTAGCCTACATTTGGGGTAGGCCTATGAAAATATTTTTTGTGTAGCCTACAGTTGGCCCACCAGTTATGAACGCACTGCATCTGCAAAGAGTCGACACTCTTCATATATCCACTCAATGTTTTTATGTTAGGCTAGCCTACTGAATGCTTTTGTTCCAAGCGTCTATTGACACTAAACAGACAGATTAATAGTCTATGTTTAGCCTATTGCATTATTTTCCGTAACATAAGCTTATAGAATAATAGTCTGACGTCCGTGTAGCCTACTTTTGCGTTCATTTGATTGAATATTGTTTCTGAAATTGGATAGGCTAAGTCGAAAAATGGGTCATTTTAAAGCTTGTTAATGATTTTAATATGTTTAAATGAGAAACAAGCAAAAGCAAATTTGGGCGGTTTTTTGTGCATTCTCGCGGTTTTTGACGAGGTTTTGGGCTGGAAAACCTTGCTGGCATCTGGCAACACTGGGCGCGATTTATTTTGCCATTTCCAACCGGCGACCGCACGCGAACCCTTTCCTCCAAACAGTGATTTTTATATAGTGAATGTGCAGTTAATAGCAGTTATTTCAGAAGTAATCGTGTAAATAATAGTGTTTTGATATTGAATTTTATATTTATCATCGTGTATTTTATATCGTGTGTGTGTGTGAAAGCGGTTAACGTGGCAGTGCTTCGTAACGTTACCTGACTCATCCTATGCGGTCATCACTGCTCAGTCGGGCTGATGCACGGACTGGTGCATGGTCTGCTCTTGGACCACCATATTCAGTTCATTAATGAATTATTACACAAAATGTTCATTAAATGCACTTAGTATTCCTAGGTTAATGATTGATATGAATCATACAGTATGAAGGCTACAGTAGCCTAGCTAATGTTAACTAGCACTGCTAGCAGCATTAACATTACCAACCTCCCTGCTTAACTCACCACAACTTTGTAGGTCTTGTCCCTCATGCTGGCCCTTACAAATACGCCTGTTTGAGTCGTGATTCACTCGGATCTTTCACCCGTATCTTTAAATTAACCCATGAGTCGCGAGTCTCTAGTATCATTAACTCGGATCAGTTGAGTCCTACTACAATTCAATCTAAAACGATAAACAGCACCACACACAAACCTCTTGCAACATTAGCTAGCCTACTAGCCATCATAGCTGCCAAAAATGTAACAATTTCGTAAGTAGGATAACCACAACTCCACAAATCAACTCAAGCGACTGAGTGAGCAGGCAGTCTGAGATAACTGGTTAACTTCCCGCAGAGCCGGGTTAGTCGGATCAGCCGGCCGGTTAGGCTACATTGAGTACGAGTCGGCTACGGCTACGTTGTCATGAGTGGCTGTAGACGAGCGAGTAGCTCCTCCTCAAAGTGAAAAGCAATTCCACAACAAAAGCCATTCTTCACCTCTTAAATAACATTCAATGTTCTGCATGTAGCCTAGGCATACTTTAGATTTGGTGTATAGATGTAGCATATTAAAATGCAATTAGGTCGCGCAGACAGTCCGAAACATTGCACGCTCTTAATGGAGCTGCTTTGTATACCCGGGTTAGTCGGATCGCTGGGCCGGGCGGTTACGTTATGAGTGCGAGTCAGCCGAATCAGCCGGCTACGTTGTCATGAGTGGATCAGTAGACGAGCGAGTAACTCCTCGTCAAGGTGAAAAGCAAATCCACAACAAAAGCCATTCTTTCACTTCTGAAATAGCATACAATGTTCTACACGTAGGCATAGCCTACTTTAAAATGCAATTAGGTCGCGAAGACAGTCCGAAACATTGCAAGCTCTGTATGGAGCTGCTCAGGCTAGCCGGGTCAGTTCGATCAGCAGGGCGGGCCGGTTACGTTGTTATGAGTGCGAGTCAGCCGAATCAGCCGGCTACATTGTCATGAGTGGATCTGTAGACGAGCGAGTAACTCCTCGTCAAGGTGAAAAGCAAATCCACAACAAAAGCCATTCTTTCACTTCTGAAATAGCATACAATGTTCTACACGTAGGCATAGCCTACTTTAAAATGCAATTAGGTCGCGAAGACAGTCCGAAACATTGCAAGCTCTGTATGGAGCTGCTCAGGCTAGCCGGGTCAGTTGGATCAGCAGGGCGGGCCGGTTACGTTGTTATGAGTGCGAGTCAGCCGAATCAGCCGGCTACGTTGTCATGAGTGGATCTTTAGAGGAGCGAGTAACTCCTCGTCAAGGTTAAAAGAAAATCCACAACAAAAGCCATGCGTTCACTTCTGAAATAACATATATTCTGCACGCATAGCCTACTTTAAAATGCAATTAGGTCGCGAAGACAGTCTGAAACATTGCAAGCTCTGTATGGAGAGTAGGCTAGCCAGTCGGATCAGCCAAGCGGGCCGGTTACGTTGTTGTTATGAGTGCGAGTCAGCCGAATCAGCCGGCTACGTTGTCATGAGTGGATCTTTAGAGGAACGAGTAACTCCTCGTCAAGGTTAAAAGAAAATCCACAACAAAAGATTAGATTTTGATTAGTATATAGTAGTGGTAATAAACATTGTAGCAGAGTAGCATTAGACCTAGGCAAAATTTCTATTGTTAACAAAACAACAACAAATAATTAATTATTATAATATAGGCTACCCTCCCTGTCAATAAGATCAAAGTTTCTGAACATGAGCACCAAAAAGATGAACAATGTGTGGATGCACTTTGACCAGGAGACCAAAACTCTTAGGCTAAATGCAAGTACTGCAAAAACCTGGTTTCAAATCATGGAGGATCCACATCCAACATGAGAAGGCACTTAACGAAATGAAGCACCCCACTGCACTGCTTGAACGTAGTCTGAATTTCTTTGCGATTTAGCAATACTGACTCAAGTGACTCAAGTGACTCGTTCAACCCGGATCAGTTTAGTGAGTGACTCAGAATAACCCGGATCCTTAAAAGGAATCGAGTTTGACAGGCCTACTTACAAAACCCACAAACTGACTCTCAACAGAGGGTTACAAAACCCACAAACGGACACACAACAGTCAATAATGTGACCCGATTTAAAGTGGCTTTCACCCTTTGGACACTCACTAAAACATAATATATTTCATACCTGTGTTGCAGCATGTAGGCTAATGTTAGCTGCATTATGTAATGACATACAATGTCGGAAATGCTAAAGGTTAGCCTGTCGGCTACCTGAAGAGGTTGAGATATTATGGCTTATACCGCAATTGTCAATGGAGAAATTGCATTGATTTTTTACATCCGGCATCGGCTGTGGGCAGGACTGTGCAGCTCTATATCAAACACTGACGGTGGGGAGGTTTCCCGGTCGGCCGGGCAAGGTGAGCTTTTATCGCGGCCGTGAGTCATACATTTAGAATTTTCCACGAAAATCTCCGAGATCTACACTTCAGTTATAAGAAGTCCAACCAATATTTATACCACTGGCTCACTGTCTATATGTCATTCATGGTTACCCTGCACAGTCATTTCTCCCAATGCTGATTTTTGTGTAGCCTAGCCTTAATTTTTTATCTTAATTCATTGTATTATTCCGGCGTTACAGAACTTTCATGGTCACAAATAAAAAAATAAAAAATAAATGTCAATTTAATTTGTTTGTTAGTTCTTAAATTAACGCAGGCCTAGGCTAGAATGGAGCAAATCCTCCTGGGAATGGGGAATGTGTTTCTGGTTTATCCAATGAACCGATTGCAGGTCAAGTCTATTTACAGAAATGTAGGGGGATAAATGAGCGGCCCCTCGTCTAATGGCATGACCCTACAAACCATAGACATAATATACATAGACGCCGCATCGACCGCTACTCCTTACTAGCGCTGACGAGATTTGGAGCCGCCATCTTGGACCGGTCATCCACTCCACTCAGTGTAATCTGTTTGGCCTGTGAGATGAGCTGTCAGCGCACTTAATTAATCATATCTCACTGAATAGCGAACAGATTCTCACTCGTTTTTTTTTGCTGCAAAGGTCATACATGTAGCTATGATACAGGACACATGATTTAGCGTATTTTAATATTCATAGTGGGTTTAACAGTAATAGAATATTCTGATATATGATATAAAGTGACCTGACGTCCGATATCAAAACTGGGAACATAATCCATGTTTGACAGCATAGACAAAACTAGTTTGATACAAGTTTAATGAGTTAAATATAGTTCACAGTTGACAGAAAAGTTCCATCAACAGCGTTATTCACAGAAAGGTTCTATAAACATTTAAGTGAGATCAGTGCCATTCAGACATCTGAGGGGTATTCCAAGTAGGCCTATGTGGTTTAGTGACAAACTTGGGTAAATTGACAGAATAAGTTGTAAACCTTCCAGTAGAAAAGCTGTATACAGGAAACATGGTTGTGTGTATTTTAATATTCATAGTGGGCTTAACAGTAATAGAATATTCTGATATATATGATATATTATAAAGTGATGACATCCAATATAAAAACTGGGAACATAACTAATCCACGTTTGACAGCATAGACAAAAACTGGTTTGATACAAGTTTTAATTAGTTAAATTTACAGAAAAAAATCCATTAACATTTTCAGTTCAGTGCCATCAAAAATAAAGTGATGAACAGACATTGGTGTGGCATAAAGGAAATGGAGTAACTGGGTTCAATATCAACAGCATTTGTTAGACAAGTTCCATAAATATTGTAAAGTGCAAGGTTGTAGGTTTGTTTCTGATCCTTAAAAAACAGACATTGGTTTGGCATAGTAAGTGTAACAGTTCATCAATTCAAGACAAAAAGGTGACTTGTCACTTGTACAGTGTCAATGGGTTCATCAACAGCATCTGTTATTTACAGTTCACAGAAAGGTTCCAGCCCCAATGAAGAGATTAAAGAAAAAGGAATTAAGAAACATTTTAGAAACTGCTAAGATCAACCCGTTCATTGCAATCAGTAAAGAATCAGGGAGTGTCTTCACAGGCTCAGTGAGACAGAGTTACCGTCATGCAGTTGGTTCTATGATTTCGACAACTGGTGCATGTCATTTTGTATGTTCCCACCTTGCTAAAATTGCTTGGGTACACTTTGGCTCAGAACAAAAGTGCTTCAGACAGCAGGTGGGCAAATAAGATGGCATAGTAAACTGGGTAAACTCCATAAAAGAGGACTGAGTCAACCAGACGATGGGAAAATGGGACACAGAGTGGCGAATGCAGGTGATGAAGGTGGAGCTCATAAATCAAACATTCAGTTACAGTGTAGCAGATGCCCTGCAATACTGCAATGAAGAGCTGCACCTTCCTCAGTTCCAGGGATGTGAGGAGACTATTCAGTTCATTCACAGTCTCCTTGAGCAAGGCAGTTGTTCTGGGGAGATATAAATTAAAGGAATTTGAGAGGCATCTTATTCTTGTTAGGGTAAATGACGTGAATAATACAGTGGTGGGCAAGCTACTTCGAAATTTTAGTGAGCTAAACTATCAGTTACTCTGCCATGAATAAAACACTACACAAAACTACCACCCAGTCAAATGTATTAGTAGCCTAACACAAACACAGCAGTAGGCTAGTTCACTACATAGGAAGCTACTTTAAATTGTGCTAATTTCACATGACAAGAAAAGTGTAGCTTGTCTGGCTAAGCTACTTGATGAATAAAGAAGTTGAGCTATTGAAAAGTTACTTTATTCAGGAAATAGTGAGGCTACCACCAACACACTTAGGCTACAAGTAGCAGCTAGCGATTGCCCAATAGGCTAGTCTGTGCCACTTCACTTGTGTAAAATTCGCCGGCCAAATCTAGTATGATTTATTTCTACAATAGCCTTCTTGTGTCAGTTGTAATCTAAGTCAGTGTTATGGAATATGACTTATCAAATCTCAGTTCATAGCAGGGTGAACACCGAGTAAACATAGCCTAGCTAGATGGCTACGATTTTCATACAGTAATATCAAAGATTGCTCCTTCTCAGCTCTCTGGTAATATTCTATTCACAAAATATAACCAATAGTACGGTTATGTTAAATCTTACTTGTGAAAAGTAAATCCCCCGAGTATGGTCCGCCGATTTGAGAAGGAACATGCTGCACAGTGCTGTCATCTTGTGTCTTCTGCTGCAACGCAACGAGGAGTATGACCGGTCCAAGATGGCGGCCGCATTTCTTGTTTCCAGCAGCCAATGCGGCGTCTATGTATATTATGTCTATGCTACAAACGATCAAGTTGGAGGAAAACAGTCGACGGATTTGCATGTTTGCTTGCTGTTTTACACATGGATGGAAGGCAGAGAGAAAGGTTAGCGGAGCTAAAGCATTGACGTTATTGCTAGGCGGAAACTAGCACAAGCTAGTCTTATGTTGATTATGTAGCCTAGGCCTAGCCTATGACTAATTAATGGGCCACTCAGGCTGATAAATGGTTTGTGGAACTCGTTGGAACTGTCTATCTATATGTAAGCCTATATAGGCCTACTTTAATCATTCTCTACAAACCTATTCAAAGTGCCTGGTTTTTCAATTATTTAATCTGTGTTATTAGGTTGACATTGTCTTGTAGGCTAGGCATTTTTTACATTTATACAGGCAACTATTGGAGTGCTATGATACCCAGATATGTCCTTGCATGATGCTTGAAATTTCCATCCACCCACAAAGCTGTTTTTATACTGCACTTAAATATCTAGTTCCTTACACATTTATTGAAAGTGCCTAGTTTGTGGTTGATTGGCTTGTTGTATTGCATTAGCACAATCCATAGTTCCTTTCTCCAAATGTAGCCTATTAGTATTTTAAATTGACATATATTTTGTTTGTGCTTTTGATGTGTTTGCGTGGGGGGGGATTTTCCCAGTGGATTTTAGTGCCCCACTCCGCCCCTTGTATACCTAATTTCTCATGCTGTAATGATATGGGGGGTTTTTCCTGCCATTAATAAAATTAAAATGAAAACAGTGAAATTAAAATGAAAAACTCGTTTTGCCATTTAATTCAAAGTGTATTCAATTATCCTGCCAAATTTAAAAATAAAATGAAATATATACATTTGGCTTTTAATTTTCCTGATAAACACGATACATTTGTGACAAAAATAAAAATAAATTGAAAACGTCTGTCATTTCATTTTCATTACCATCCTGGTATATTACTGCCAAAAATGAAAATGAAAATGTTAGTTGGAAATGAAAATGCAAACTTCACTTTTACTTTGCCTTTTCCTGACAATGCGCACAATGTATGCCAAAATGATAAATAAAATGAAAACTGACACCTGCTTGCGATTTATTTTCCATTTCTCGATTTTCATTTTCATTTTCAAGTTCACAACATGCAAATGAGCTGCATTGTTAATGAGATGTATGTGGGTGGTGCTCTGGTGACGACAAATTAAATGCGCCTACCATGATCATGATTTAGCTAGGGATGGGCAAAGCGAGGCTTTATGAAACACTGAAACGTTCGAAGCAATTGTGCCGAATTGTTCCGAAGCTTTGAAACAATTCCGACACCTTAGAGCTGTTTAGGGTGAAACAAATCTGTCAAATGCTTCGTATTAGAGATGCAGTCTTTAAAGTTCGTGGCTCGCTGTGTTACCTGTGTTCAGTCTTTGTCAAAAGCTAAGCAGCATACCCTTGGTCAATTACTGGATGGGAGACCACATGAAGTCACAATAAAGGGAGTCTTATTGCTGTCACTGTGTGTTCTCTAAATCACTTTCTTCTTATAAAAACTCTCGATTTTTGACCATTCTGAGAGTTTAGTTGAAACTGTGTGATTAATGGTGAAGTAAGAAAATATAAACAGATACGATCTGAAACAATACCTTACAAATCAAACAGGGATCGAACCACATTTGAGCAGCCTGGGCTACCGTGCAAAAAACACCCTCACTAACCACTACACCATCATGGTTATTGCATAAGAGAAAGCTACACTGTTAATTGAACGCGTGGGCACGCCTGCCGACACCGGTGAAATGCACCGAAGGTTCACTTAACTTTGGTCACATGACATGGAGATTTTGAACGATTTTTCGAAGCAGTGATCACATGACATGGCTGTTTTAAACCACGTTTCGAAGCAGTGTTTCGAAACACTTGTGCTTCGAAGCCTCGACACTGATTCGAGACGTCGGTTTCGAAAGTCACACCCCTAGATTTAGCTTTAGATCAATAAACGCGGTTGGTTGACGGCAAGATGGCAGCCAGATCGGTCCAAGACGAGGCCGTAGTGGCCCTAGAGTCCCCTTGTATCACACGAGGCCTGTGTGCCTGGGCCGGCCTCGTGTGATACAAGGGGACTCTAGGGCCGCTATACGGCCTCGTCTTGGACGTCTTAAATCATGATCATGGTAGGCGCATTTAATTTGTCGTCACCAGAGCACCACCCACATACATCTCATTAACAATGCAGCTCATTTGCATGTTGTGAACTTGAAAATGAAAATGAAAATCGAGAAATGGAAAATAAATCGCAAGCAGGTGTCAGTTTTCATTTTATTTATCATTTTGGCATACATTGTGCGCATTGTCAGGAAAAGGTAAAGTCAAAGTGAAGTTTGCATTTTCATTTTCCAACTAACATTTTCATTTTCATTTTTGGCAGTAATATACCAGGATGGTAATGAAAATGAAATGACAAATAGACGTTTTCAATTTATTTTTATTTTTGTCACAAATGTATCGTGTTTATCAGGAAAATTAAAAGCCAAATGTATATATTTCATTTTATTTTTAAATTTGGCAGGATAATTGCACTGAAACTTTGAAAATTAAATGGCAAAACGAGTTTTTCATTTTAATTTCACTGTTTTCATTTTTATTTTATTAATGGCAGGAAAAAAACCCCATAGTAATGATACCTGTTGCATAGGTGGTGGTAGCTTAGTGGTTAAGCTGTGCTAGCATGCAGTGGCCTGAAATTCCCAGCAATGTAACAATGCCCTTGATATATAATTGACGTATGTAAGTCACTTTGGAAAAAGTGTCTGCTAAATGGATAAATGCGAATGTAAATGGATGTAAGCTCCCGTGTCATGAAGTAGATGAGAGATTTATATCTGAACACTTGCCATGACATGATCATGCTCTTTGTTACACTCATCATAACTTTGGAGCACATGAACATACAGTACTGTAGGTTTCCAAAAGCTTTGTGATTGAACACTTACATTTTTCTGAACATCCACAGTGACATACAAAGAGAGAGCATTGCCGCTGCAGAGGCCACCAACACGCAGATCAGTGCGATGTCCATCGCTGGGCTGACTTTTGCTTGGATGGATGCCACTAGTGGAGAGAGAGGGAAAGAAACCTTAAAGATGAACTGAACTGGAATTTGAAGTAAAGGTGATATAACAGATGTATTTTATTTCTTCTCATTGGTACAATGATTAAAATGGCTGAATTTATTAAAAGGGATACAATTGTACGTTGAAAGTGTTGTTTGTTGTTACATGGGCGCCGCCATGTTGGATTTCAACAGTCGGCTACGTCACTGGCATGGTAAGCTACTCCGCACTAGCACTAGCAGCCATAGCAGATAATGAGTCTGAGGCTAGCTGACATGGCTAAGGAAACTAACATTAGGCCTAGCTGAGTTACATATTGGCCATAAGCTGTTTATCGTAGGCTAGCCTACATCACAAAATCTCATACAAAATGAAAGCAAACTAGTGAAACAAAGGCGAACACTTTAACAGGGGAAATTAATTGGGCATGAATCATACTGAACGCTATTTTGTCAATGAGCAGAAACACACACGGCATTCAAACTATTGATAAGATGTGCACTATGGAAACTGGTCTGTAACTTTGGACGAATAAATGCCATTGACTCGACATATCCTGACTTAAAAAAACCTTTTCTTGCTTATTACTTTATCGCAAACTCGGTGGGGCAGTTTGTAGTCTTTTTCAATTCGTAGAAGGGCGAGCCCACTGTCTATGTGCCATGGAGCCTAAGTTTCAACTTCGGCTTCGTTCACCCAATACAGTCACTGGTCGCAATTACAAAGTCCGGGAAGGTTCGTTCAATCTTTTAAAGTTTTAAATGCAGTAGCCCATCTGTCCCCTTTGGAATAATATCTCGAAGTAGCCTCAGATGAGGTCCACTGTTAGGCTACCATACGATCCAACCTAGGAAAGGGCTAGCAGCTAAACACCTTGGAAACACTCTTATGTCAAACTCCACAAGCTAGCACTCCAACCATAGAGAGTATAAACCATGACTCCGACGATATCACAGATCGATAATAATGCGTTTACTAGCTGGTAACTAAACCACAGCGGGTCTGTAAACAGAATCCAATGTCCCTTTCTACTCACCCTGAAGCCAGTTGTTCACCGTCTCAGGGCAGATTGTTGGTGCTACAAAATCATTCTGTGCAATGGAAGATTTACCAACGTTACACCGGTCTGATACAGTTTTGCCTATACATGCGTGAGACTGAGACGCCTGTTTATTTTGTTTTAAGTGCGTGCAGGGTGTGAGAGGGGAATCGATGTGCTTTGATTCCAGCTTGGTAGTTGTAGTCTGTGAAATTAAAAAGCACGTGTGTGTGAAGTATCCAAACAATGACACCTTCATTTCATTATGGCTGCTTTAGCAACACACCTTAAGCTACTGTGTAGTGGGTCCCATTTAGAAGTGGCTACTTCATTCGCGCTTTCCTTGACTCATGGAACTGCGTGAATGTTATTACAACTTTTCGCCACGATATGGCAGTTTAAGTCCGCTTGATACTGTAAGTCGTAAGCCATTGGTTTCCAAAGGAGATTTTATTTGTGTCGCCAGCATAGCCTATTGACAATTTATGTTGTAAATAGGCCTACCTTATAATCCTACCTGTAGCTTAGGGAAGCTAACCGCTTTCTATTAGGATCTAGTTTGTTAGTTACAGTTTTGTCATAACTCCCTAATGCATTTTTGCATTTAGAATAGCCAGAGCGTGTATATCTCAATCTGAAAATTAAACAATATCGGGTGCCTATGGACTAGGCTGGGTGAACCCACTTAATTTGTGCATTAACAATAACGTTTCAGACTACTGTTACTTAATTTGTGCATTTACAATAAAGTATTACATGAACTAAAGATGACTAAAATCTTATGTAGAAGAAGAAATATTCACAAAAAATCCATCCATCCAAAAATGACCTTTGTTTTTGATAGCTGTTGAAAACGGCATGAAACTGACAGAGATGTTTTTGTTTATAAATACATAAAAAATAAATAAATAAATAAATAACATTATGCTGATACCTTTTGCTTTTCCCAAATACAATGTAGCCTACAGGTGTAAGTGACCTTTCATCAATCCAGTTGCAATGGATGAACTGTGATGAACTGCCCTACTTGTGATTGTTTAGAGATTTTAAAGGTTTTATAACAATGCTACATCTTCTTTGGCTATTCTACAATCTATTCACCTTTTCAGCACCAGTAGGCTACTTTCTGTGCAGCCGCACACACACACTCAGACATGCCAAACAAGCATACACAAAAGTTTCAAGAGTGGGGGATGGAGTAAAATATGGAGACAAATTGAAGTGTGATTTATTTTCGTGGAACGGATGTACAGGACTGAGCGGCGGTCATATTTTGTACCGCTATGCGGTACATCTAGTTTCAGTTCAGTTCATCTTTAACATCCTGTGTGCGCGTGTGTGTGTGTGTGTGTGTGGTTGAGGGCATGAACTGCTATCGTTAAAGGTTACATCAGTTGACGTACAGTACGTGTGTGTGCATGCGTGTGTTTGTACAGTATTACCCGGCAGACAATGCCACTGAGTCCAGTCACTCCAGAAGCTGCTGTCGGAGCAGTATTTGTGCACGTGGGACCGCATCCGAGCACAGCTCTGCTGTTTTGCCGGCAAGACCAGGGAGGTATCCTCAGTTACATTCACCATCTAATGGACACACAAACCAACACAAGTTTATAGAGGAACTATTAATGGGTATAAAACATGACGTCAACTAAATTAATTCATTCATTGAATAGGCTATACTGTAGATGGGAACATAAATTTAGTGCAAAATATGCATCACCAATAGGGCAATATTTTTATCTCTCAGTAACAGTCCGCCACAGACACAGTCTGATTTGATTTACTCATGTAGTCTGTTGGCATCACATGAGCACAAAACTCACAGTACAATCCATGCAAGTTGCGTTGTGTTTGGACGACAAGCTCACCGTCCATATCGTCCCATCCTGGTTGGTGTGCTCTGACATGACCTCATACTCCAGACAGTGGGGTGGGATGTGTCCCTCTGTAGGCCTCCACTCCAGCACCAGCTCCTCGCCCTCCTCAACGGCCTCCAGGGTCACGGACTCCACCAACCCCGGCTTCACTGCACACAGATGGACAAAGACAGCACCAAGGGGTCAGCTCAAGTCCACTAACACTGATCTCTTTATGAGGTCATTGTTTACTGTACATTGGCATGCATTTCTTCAGCAGTCGAGTCACTACTATCCAGTGACATACAAGTGAGCTATGGCACAAATGGGTTGTGTGGTTGAGAGCCATAAAAACTCACAATTTTGGCAATGCCAGCACATCAGAGTGTGGTGGCATTGGCAAAAACTGCAAAGAAAAAGACAAATTTAGTTGTGTTGTTTATTTAGATAAAATGAGCCTAGTCTTTACAATGCACCAGAGAAAGTGTGAGGAGAGGTTACCATAATTTTGGACTTGCATGTTGAAATAGGCTGGTCTGATAGGTCCCACGGGTGATGATCCATTCACACACACATTGAAGTCAGTGAACTCTTTGACTGTGTCTCGAGGGAACAGACAACCCTTTCGGTCGCCGCTTTGCGGAATATACTCTGGGCACTCTGCCACGGACTCCAAGCCACTGTGCCTGTTAGAACAGATTGCAGTCACTGAAGTTTGAAATACATTTGAGTTAAGTTGGTTTCAACACAAACTAAAATGTTTTTTTTATGTCTTTTAGACTTCACACCAATACGAGTGTATTAGCCATTGTCAGTCTTATTGGTATAGGTTCATTACAAGGTAAACTGATCCAACTCAACTACTCAGATTATATGGACAGTAGCCTGACCACCATCATATACAGGCACAACAAGACTCATCTTGTGAGTCTTTCATCAAATAAAGACACCTACAGTGGATAAACTCATTCACTGACATTATACAGATACAAGAACACAGAAAAGCAAACATGATCTAAGAATTTCATTTTTGTGAAACAGTTTTGGAGTTCATATGTAAACATGATTGTGACAGCATGTGATAATTTCAGACTTGCAATCACCTCACCAACCACCAACAAGAAAGGCAGGATATACTATGTATTTTAGGAACAGGTGATTAGCAATCAACATCTGCCCTAGAGTACCCTCTATCAGGCTATTGTGACAGCTCAGGAAACATGTGGTTTATGTTCGATGTGATGAGGTCACATCTTTTGTTCTTCTGAGAAATAACGGAATGGCCTTTGCTACTCGGCCAAGTCAGTAGCCGGTTTCCAAAAGATATATATTTAGGGTCTTAACAGCAGGCTTGAACTTGGCCTCTACTTCCTTTGTAGTAACATTGTGGAATGTGTGAGTGTGTGTTGTTTTTCTCTCTCTCTCTCTCTCTCTCTCTCTCGCTCTATAACATTGTGGAATGTATGTGTGTGGGTTGTTTTGTCTCTCTCTCTCTCTCTCTGTGTATAACATTGTGGAATGTATGTGTGTGTGAGTGTATAAGTATAGTGTATCCTTAATTTCCTTCTGGAAAAATAAAGTATCTCTATCTGTCTATCTTTAAGCAGTAGTGGTAACAATATCCTGAGGTAGTACACTCACATTTACTAATACTGAACAAGTGGTCTTGATGTTCTTCAGATCTTGTACAGCAATATACAGCTACAACTAGTTGTAGCCCTCATACTAGTAAAAGTATCCTTAGCACTAGCAGTCAGTTGCCCTATAGTTCTCAGGAGTCCTAGTAGCAGTCGGTGAACCTGATTAGTAGAAGTAGTTTTAGTAATAATATACTGGTTGTAGGAGATGTAGAAATAACAGCAGCCTATAGTAATGATCAGAAGTCCAAGTAGTAGTTAGCAGTTCTAGCAGTGGTAGTAGTAATATCCTGATGTTTGAACATTTGCTGCAGCAGCAGCTAACTGTGTGGATGTATGTGAGAGGCATGGCATTGTCAGGGCTGGGAGCTAACCAGTAGTAGAGGAAGTGCTTGGAGTGCGGGGGCTCGTCAGGTCCCCTGTCCCAGGTGCATTCCATGTACTCCTTCATGTGAAACACACAGCTGAAGTCCTGCACCCTACTGCCCACCGCACCTGCAAACACATAGACAGGGGACATGTCTAGACATTATTGTATTATAAAGAGCAATCATTAGTCTTTTACTACCTACTACTAGGAAGAGGAAGAGGTGAAGGAAAGGAAAATATCTTATCACAGAGCTGTTTTAGAGATAATGTTTGTAATAAAAAAAAAAAACAATAACATTCGACCTGTAGGCTTGTTTTTGCAGTATGTGCAGGTTTGAAAGGAGGAATGAGGGAGAAAGTGTTTACATAATGTGAACACGTCTCAATTGGGAAATTCTGGACTTCTGGAAGGATTTCAGGAGCTCTCTTCCTCACACTCTCTCACCCTCTCTCTGCATGTGTGTGTGTGTGTGCGTCCTTGGTTTCTCTGGAACTGCAGCATGTTGAAAACAGGAACCTACTTGACCGTCAACTGTTTGTCATGACATTGCAAGGATACACAGACATCCTCATACCCCACAAGCAGACACACAAACACACACACAAATGCTTGTTTGTCTTTGTGTGTGTGTGCATGCATATTTGACAAATAAACCTCCTTGCATCCTTGTATTTGGGTGTTGTGTGTCTTACAACCCGTCATTGTGCAGCATGTTAACCCACCCATCTATTATTCTGATTATGAGGCGGCCCATGAAACTTTAAAGTGGGTCATGGGTGGAGAAAAGCGCCACAATCACATGAAGGCTCACACACCAACCGAAGACCGTGAGATGACACAATTGCTCAGTCTGTCTCTCTCTCTCTCTCTCTCTCTCTCTCTCTCACACACACACACACGCATTTGCCGTGTCATGGAGTAAAAGCTGTTCTTACATTGCTACTGGGTGTCCGTCCTGGGGCTCAAAACTACATGGTGAATAGCCTGAAGGATGGGAACAGGGGCTGTTTGTCAGATCTTACCATGATCAAGAAAAACATACCTTGATAAAGATTTGCACAACCTATCTACTCATAATGACGTGTTCACCAAACAGCTATTCACCTGAACTACAGACATCCGGTTACGTAATGTGTTGCCTTACCCCAAAATCCATGTCAGATGCAGGAATGAGAACATTTTGCCCACAAGATTATTTACTAGCCTGGCTAGTGCCACCACTTCTCAATGAGATGTGGTCTGGGAACCAAACGTTCATTTTCTCGTATTTGAAAAAAATGCCCAGATCCGTTTATTGGGTGCCACGGATGTCTATCAAATGCGTCTGTGCATAGCTCATCATCGTCTTGCTTGTTATTCATCTACATACCAGCCAGGTGTGGAGGCCAGACCAGCTCCAAGGTGCTGCTGGAGCGCTCCACGCCACCTGTGCACTTCCCCCTCAGCATGGTGCGCAGCTTTACCTGCACGTCCCGCTCAAGGTCAAACTGGGCTCGCAAGCTCGTCCGGAAAGTTCTGACACCCTGGGAAAGAGAGAAAATTGTTTCTCATTCTCCATTTTGACAATTAGAAAATGTATCTGTTTATAATTGAATCTCTTTTCTTTGCTTTATAATTAAAAATGTTTGATTAGATTTACCATATTAAATGCTCAAATTAAATATTTTGGGACTGATTTGGTTGAGGTGGCCCTAATTCGCCTGGTTACCCTGCCATGAATGTAGCCTGGAAAATCCAGACCCTGGTAATCTAAAAAGATTAAGGGTCTGGCCACGAACAATGTAATGGCCCAACTCGAGGGGCGGCAATAAGCATGCATTTAAAAATCTCACTGCACACAATTGGATAACACTAGACCATGTTTACTCTGAATGATTTCGGACTTTGACGCAATTGGATAACACTACGACCAATGTGTACTGTCCTCCAACGTTGCAGCGCTGTCTTTATCAGTTTAGCTGGTTCCCCGGAATGCAAGGGGAAAAAGTAACGTGCATCATTGTTCATTGCCAGAGTGTCTCGCAGAGACAATTCCATTGTGCTCTCGCAAGAACTCTGGATTTCCAGGGTACCATGAATGTGAAATGTTTTAAGCAACTGGATGTTGCCTGTTGATAGACATTAGCGTTATTTGGTGTGTGCCTTATTTGCAGCTGAGCTAATCATACTGCCATATGGTCGGTCCCCAACCCAATACCCCTGGGCCGTGGACAGCATTCGCCCCCACGCGAGTAATGACAAGAGCTCTGGCCTGGTACATAAGGTGATAAGGTGCTCTGAAAGCATGGAATGGGTCAGATAATGTGCACATGATGCATTCCATACATGCACATACACTGCGCACACAGATACATGGTCTGTGTCTGTTTTTTGTCTGTGTTTCTTTTCTTTGTGCTTCGGCTTGTATGTATACCCTCTGGGTATTAAATGTTGGAAAATATATATAAAAAAAAAACAATAATAAATATAGCTGCAAGCAGCAATGAGGGGGCCAAGCAGAATAGGCCGGAGTAGCCACGGTGACAAGATAGAACTCAGCAGACACCCGGGATCAACAGGGCTGAAACAGGGCTGAGTATTGCCACCGCCTCCGCCAGCCAGCACCCCCCCCACCTAATCACCCCTGCCCGTCCCACCCCGTCCTGCCCTGCCCTTGCACGCACGCATTAGAATTAACTGGAGGGAACATGTTGTCATCAGTTTCACATCAAAAAATAAAAGATTGATAAAACACAAGCAACTACAGATCAAAATGCAATATTGCTAATCGCAGCACCCCCTACAGGTCAAAGGTCACCAAATTGTTTGAGCGTCCTCCTAATGGGGTCATGAAAATATGTAGTAAGTTTGGTTATGATACATGGCAGGGTTGCTGAGATATGAGCTCACTTCCTGTTTGGCGGCTTCGCCACCAATTTCAATTGGCTGTTACGGGCGAATGCTTTTGTCAATTGTTCCAGAGAGCAATATATTGATAGGTTATGGTCTGAAGATGGTCTGTGCCAATGTTGGTGAAGATCAGATGAAATTTGCGACCTGTGATAACTTTTTGATGTTTTTGATTAAATCTAACATGGCGGCCGAATCAATTACGATGACATCACAAGTTGGCCTGGGTCGGTCTAAGGACCTCCAACAGTATTACCAGACACCACTAGTACATTTTAATTCCAAACACAACAGCAGCTACAGGCCAAAAGGCATGTTTCTTAATTACAGCACCCCCTAGAGGTCAAAGGTCACCAGATTTATTGAGTGCCCCCCTGATTGGGTCCTGAGTCCATGCACCTAGTTTGGCTTTGATACATGCAAGGGTTGCTGAGATATGACCTCACTTCCTGTTTGGCGGCTTGACCGCAAATTTCGATTGGCTGTTACAGCCGAATGCTTCTGTCAATTGTTCCAGAAAGCAATGCACTGATAAGGCATGGTCTGAAGATGGTCTCTGCCAATTTTGGTGAGGATCCGCTGAAATTTGTGACCTGCGAAAACTTGTACGTGTTTTTGATTAAATCCAATATGGCGGCCGAATCAATTACGATGACATCACAAGTTGGCTTGGGTCGGCCTAAGGACCTTAAACAGTAGTAGCAGACACCACTAGTGCATTTTAATTCTAAGCACAACTGCTGCTACAGGCCAAAAGGCATGTTTCTTAATTACAGCGCCCCCTAGAGGTCAAAGGTCACCAGCTTTCTTGAGCGTCCCCCTGATTGGGTCCCGAGTCCATGGACTAAGTTTGGTTATGATAGATGAATGGGTTGCTGAGATATGAGCTCACTTCCTGTTTGGCGGCTTTGCTGCAAATTTCGATTGGCTGTTACGCGCGAACGGTTTTAGTTCCGAAGACAAAACACAATGCATTAATGAGGCATGGTCTGTAGATGATATCTGTGAAGTTTGGTGTCGTTCGGACAAAATTTGTGACCTCTGATACGTTTTAAGTGATTTTGATGAAATCCAAAATGGCGGAAAATCCATCATGGCGGAAAATGACGTCATAGGGCACGTTGAACTCGGCTTGGTCCAAGGATTCCAATGATACCTCATTTTTGACAATCGGGTTAACAGGTCAGAAGTTACATGCGTGAACGCAAGTCCAACTTTGGCCTGTTGGTGGCGCTAGAGCACGGGAGGTGCCGACATGAAACTTTGTGACATGAATCATGGGACTGTCCCTAATCAGTGTGCCAAATTTCACAACTTTTCACCAGACGGTTCTATGGGCTGCCATTGACTTCAATGGCGGAATAATAATAATAGGGAAGAAAACGTAGAAACACAATGGGGAAAAGGATGATTGTATGTTGTTTCCCAAATGCTTCAGTGTCTGACACAAAAAACAAGCTTGCAGAACTGGTGTCAAAATATGCAACTATCAAGCGCATCATTGTGCATGTTGGAGCAAATGACATCTACAGAGAACAGCTGTATGTCAAAGAAGATTTCAAGGAACTTTTCTCTGCCCTATATGAGCTTGGAATACAAATTTTCATCAGTGGCCCACTCCCAGCAGAGGGAAGCTTTGTATTTTCCAGACTATTCAGTTTAAACACCTGGCTCGCAAAAACATGCTTTTCAGTTGGGATGAATTTTATTGACAATTTTAACCTTTTTTGGAATCGCAGGGAATACTTCAGACCAAATAGCACAGAGCTGAGTTGGACTGGGGCCAAGATCTTAACCGAATACTATCACCTCTCTCTCCTGCACCCAACATTTTTTCTGCCAACCTTGAGCCGAGCCTCTGATAAGCGCTCAGTGGCCATACAGACAGAACAAGCGGATGACATCAACAACTCAGCTAAACCAAAACACTCTGCACAGGCTGAAACAGAGATATGCCCAACCTCCCCTGCTGTGGGGCCCTCTGATAACCACCCGCTAGCCTCCACTGAAATGCAGACCTTGGAGAAACATAAACAACCAGCTCAACAATGCCAAGCCATGTCCACTGGACAAGATAAGATGGGTGCTGCTAAAATGACTCAAAGTCAATCACTGGCGTCAAACTCCCTGGAATCTCAGCAAACAAATGGATGTGATGAGCATGAGGAGATAGCACCTATCAAAGCTGCTGAGAGGATATCAGAAAGGAAGGGTCATGTTGTAACACCAGTACCAATACCCCTCCCCACCTCCGTCGTCTCCTTGTCACCACAAAGACACAACAACATGGAATACACTACTGGAATACATGCTGAAAGCGGAGCATCTGCAACAAACTTCCCAGAACCTCAGCAGGCAGATGGAGACTCTGGATCAATTTTCAACCCCAACCTCCTTGATTTCCCATCACCACCCACACCCAATCACGTCCCCACCCAATCAAACTCCCCAGGCCACACAAACCCCCCTAATCTCCCATCCCCATCCCCACCCCTTCATCCCACCACCCACTCAAACTCCACAGGATCCCCTGAATACCCATCACCATCCCCACCCAAGCACATGATGTTCCCTGCAAGAATGGAGAGACTGCTACCAGTAGCCATGCAGAGTTTTACTAGCCCAAGATCATTAGCACCAAAGAAGCGAAGGGCACCTCCACCCCCTCGCCCTCCCCCTCCCCGTTTAGAAGGATCTCTTAAGCAGCAGCAACCTCTTAGTTCATTTTCTCAGCCGGCATATAGCATGGAATGTGCAGTGGAAAATACAGATGGCAGCAGCAGGGGACAATTATATGATGACTGTATTGCATGATATTCTCAGGGTCCCTGCAATATAAATGGTACTGACAGTAGTTTTGAGAACATGCCGGGACCCAGTAAGCCCATGACATTCTCTATTCCTGTATTGACAAGAAATAGAACACAAATGCATCGAGCTTATAGGGTAAACCAGTCCAATCTCCTACCCGTACCACATCAACCTCAGATTTCCCCCATGGATCATATTTCCCCAACACTTAAACTAACAAAACTAGCACTCCTAAATATCAGATCTCTTTCAAACAAATCATTCTTAATTCATGATCTAATTTGCACACACAACCTTGATTTTTTACTTTTAACTGAGACATGGTTAGATCAAGCAAACAGTGCTGCTACTCTCATCGAATCAGCTCCCCCAAACTTCAGTTTTTTGAGTGCTACCAGAGCAAATAAAAGAGGTGGGGGGATAGCCACAATTTTCAAGACGTCTTTTCAGTGCAATCAGTCGTCATTCGGTGACTTTACTTCATTTGAATATCTGTGTGCATGCATTAAGTCTTCTACTCAGATTTTATTACTGACAATTTACAGGCCTCCAAAACATTCAGCTAAAGTTTTTCTTGAAGAGCTAGGTGAACTGCTATCAGTTGTTTGCATAGAGTATGACTGTCTTATTATATCAGGGGATCTAAACTTGCATGTGGATAATCCTGAAAACAATTATGCCAAGGAATTCATTGCACTAATCGATACTTTCTCCCTAACACAGCATGTACAGGGGCCAACACACTCTCTCGGCCATACCCTCGACCTTGTTATCACAAAGGGTCTCGATGTCTCTACAGCTGTTAAAGACCTGGCCTTATCTGATCATTTTTGCGTGTTCTTTGATGTGTCTATGTCCCCACACACTCAAAACACAGCTATGATGGTAAAAAGGAGAATCATAAATGATCAGACAAGTGCTCTCTTTGAGCAAGCACTTTCACTAAAGTCAAGTCAACTGTCAGACTCTGAAGACTTATTTGATCACTTTAATGCAAAAATGGCAAACATTATGGATGACATTGCTCCATTACAATTCAAGAAAGTTAAGGACAAACAGAAAGCACCATGGAGGCAAAATCCAGCAGTTAAACTTCTAAAAAGAGAGTGTAGGAAGACTGAAAGAAAATGGCGTAAATACAAACTTCAGATCCACTATGAAATCCATAAAGAGATGCTCCGCACATATAACTCTGAAATATGCAAAGCAAGACAGTCTTTCTTTTCTAACATTATCAATAGAAGTTCAAATAACACTCGTATTCTATTTTCAACTGTTGATAAGTTAACAAATCCCCCCTCACAATTAGCGCCTGAACTTCTCTCAACTAATAAATGCAATGAGTTTTCATCTTTTTTTAAAGGTAAAATTGACAAAATCAGACTCAACATATCTGCTCAATTACAAATTCAACAACCTGAACTTCCAGCAACAAACAGAGGGAAACTAAACTTGATGTCAGAGTTCAGCTTGATAGACTACGAAACACTTGAAAAAACGGTACAGAATCTCAGCCCTTCCACATGTGTCTTAGACACTCTGCCTACCAATTTCTTCAAAACTGTTTTTCACCTCATAGCGGCGGATGTCCTTCAAATTGTAAATGTATCATTGCTGTCTGGCACTTTTCCTAAGTCACTGAAAACAGCTGTTGTAAAGCCACTTCTCAAGAAGAATAACCTGGATGCCTCCATGCTAAACAATTACAGGCCCATATCCAATCTACCTTTTATTGGCAAAATTATTGAAAAAGTAGTCTTTAATCAATTAACCACCTTCCTAACATCAAATGGGTATTTTGATTACTTTCAGTCTGGTTTTCGGGCAAATCACAGCACTGAAACAGCTCTCATTAAAGTTTCCAATGACATACGCCTCAACACAGATTCAGGTAAAACATCAGTCCTAGTGCTACTGGACCTTAGTGCAGCATTTGACACTGTTGATCACAATATTTTACTACACAGACTAGAACACTGGGTTGGATTTACAGGCATAGTTATCAGCTGGCTAAAATCATATCTACAAGAAAGGAGCTTCTTTGTTGCCATCGGAAACTGTACCTCAACACCAACGTCCTTGACCTGTGGTGTTCCCCAGGGGTCGATCTTGGGGCCACTATTATTCAACCTCTATATGCTCCCACTTGGACAAATCATTCAAAATAATTTGATTTCATATCATAGCTATGCAGATGACACACAAATTTACTTAGCTCTATCACCAAACAACTATGGTCCTCTTGAATCTATGTGTCAGTGTATAGAACAAATCAACACCTGGATGTCTCAAAATTTTCTTCAGCTGAACAAAGAAAAAACTGAAGTAATTATATTTGGTAAAAATGAGGAAAGACTTAGGGTTGCCACTCTCCTTGACACAAAAGGGTTGAAGGCAAAGGATACTGTTAAAAACCTTGGTGTATTAATTGACAGTGATCTAAATTTCAACAGCCACATGAAAGCGATAACTAAATCAGCTTTTTACCACCTCAAAAATATTGTCAAACTCAGAGGGCTGATGTCAAAACATGACTTAGAAAAACTCATTCATGCATTTATCTCCAGCAGGGTTGATTACTGCAATGGACTGTTCACAGGCCTTCCTAAAAAGACTATTAAACAGCTTCAGGTGATACAAAATGCAGCAGCTAGGACTCTAACAAAAACTAAAAGAACTGACCACATTACTCCAATTCTTAAGTCCTTGCACTGGCTTCCAGTAAGTCACAGAATTGACTTTAAAGCACTATTGCTTGTTTATAAATCAGTAAATGGAGCAGGACCTAAATACTTGTCAGACATGCTTCAGCAGTACACACCTTCTCGTCCTCTCAGGTCCCAGGTGAAAAACCTGCTAGTAAAACCTACAGTTAGAACTAAACATGGTGAAGCAGCTTTTAGCTGCTATGCGGCTCAGCTGTGGAACCAACTTTCGGATGACATTAAAAAGGCCCCAACTGTAGCCAGTTTTAAATCTAGACTTAAGACCAAACTGTTCTCAGACGCTTTCTGCTAACTGTGCCGAGTTACAAATTCTGAATCTGCCTCGATAATTATTCTACTTTGTCTTTTATTACTTTTTTTACTACTTTTGCCTTTGTTTTTGCTTACTAATTATTCTTTATTTTTAAATTATTTTACCTTGTGTTTTATGTTTTCCTTTTATTATGATCTTTACCTTTTAACTATTCTTTGACTATATTGCCCTTCTATGCTTTTATTTGTTATTATCGTTTGGTTTTGTTTATGTAAAGCACATTGAATGACCTCTGTGTATGAAATGTGCTATATAAATAAACTTGACTTGACTTGACTTGACACAATGGGTGCCTTCGCAGCTTCGCTGCTTGGCCCCCAAAAAAAGTTGGTGCAAGTGGCTTAGTGTCCAACCCTGTGAAGGTATGTATGGGAGAGTAACAATATGATGTTGTATGAGCCCCCATGTTCTTTAATCATACCTCAGCCATAACTCTTTGTTGTGACAGACTCAGCACTGATGATGGTAGATTTCAGCCACTGAAGTAACTTGTTCAACCCTCAGAGGCTCATGGCCAAAAGCAAACAAGTTATATCTTTGACTTGCAAAACGCTGACGGTACTGCGTATCCCGAACCAGCCCACCTGTCCCTCTAGAAGAGCATAAATATCACAGCTTTGTCTGGCTCAAGACCCACAACTTCTTAAACCGTAATCTAGCCACCACAACCAGAATAAAAATGTAGCTTGTCTGGGCTACTGTATATGGCAGTGAGACATGGATTCTATGGAGCGCAAGTCAGGAATCTGTGACTATATCAGACGGTATCAACGGGCTAGACCGCATTGCATCGTGTCCCATCGGGTCGACTCGAGCCAAGCCGATTGCTTCAAGTGCTGCTAATACAGTGGGAAGCGATGTACAGTAGATTTGGGCCAAGAAGCTGTTTTTCTTGTTTGGCAACATGCATGTGTGTGAACAGATTTAAACTTCAAATTTGTGTTTCTGTGTGTGTGTGTGTGTTCCTCTGATAATCATCATTGTGAATCATCTGTCTATCAATGTCATCATTCTACAGTATCATTGTCCATAATTGCAACCCCTGGGAAACCACCACAGTAAGTCATCTGCATTTAAATGTCATCTCTCTATCATAAATCTTGAGGGCTTGAGGGATGGAAAGCACACCATCATTGTGTCTCTTACCCTCCACTGATTTCTATAGGTGTTAAAGTACTCCAGCTGGTAGCGCACTGCACAATCGGTCACATTCTGCAGACTGGCCGGCGGGGACCACAGGATCATCAGCTGACCAAGCAGTCCCAGGTCAGACACAGTGACGTTGTCAGGAGGCTCCACTGAAGTTACTAAGGGACAGAGAGGGATATTAACACACATTATACAAATACACACACTCACACCCACCAAAGTTGTTTTTTTTAGGTTGGGTGTGCTACAGGTGAAAATAAATCCTTCTGAACCAAACCCCCTCCTGGGCACTCCTCACCATCCAACCTCTCAAATCACACACACTCTCCAACCTCTGAAATCGTACACACTCCCTGTATGTGAGAAGCTTTTCCTGTGTGTGTGTGTGTGTGTGTGTGTGTGTGTGTTGGTGTGAGCAATTAGTGTTTGGCATTTACCTTTTGCGTGACACATCCAGGTGTATGTCGTAATCACCACCAGGACGACTGAGGATACCTTCATGACTGAGAGTGCAATTGTGCCCCTGCGGAGCCCAACACAAAGAGATCACGCTCAGTACCATGAGGACATACTGTACCATCACACTCAATAAAAAAATAAATAGATAATCTGCCTCAGAGCATGGAAATCGGACAGAAATATGCAACCACCGCCAATTCACGTCTGCCAAACCCATTCGATCAGCATTTTAGTTGTTTGAGCAATGCTCATTTTGCATATCACATCATGCTGAACATGTATCAAGTGGTTAAAAGAGATGTATTCAGCCCATTGACATTAGTTATGTAGGCAAGTCATATAATCATAATATTTTAACTATTACAGATTTCAAGAGATGTTTTTTTTTTTTTTTCAAATCGGAAAATGAAAACTCAAGCAAACTTGTCTCACAGCTTAGATGGGAAAAAAAACAACAATACAAGAGCCTATGTAACACTTCAGTTTAGGATCAATTGAGACAAATCACTTACATTCCAATTACCTTGGCAGATCATACTTTACAGAAAATGGTCATAACAACAACAGCCTATTACTGCAGAGTAACATCAAGATCATTTAGATAAGGAAGGAACAAGTAAATTACTTTTTTATTTTTTTAAATGGCAGAGAAGAGATGGGCTTACCTTTACAGTGGGCAGCTGGGTATTCAGTCTGGGTGACTACAGACCCCTGGCTGTGCTTGCGTCTTGAATGGGCTGGAGACAGAGTCTCACCCTTATGAGACATGCAGCTCCCTCTACTGTCAAAAAAAAAAAAAAGACGAGTGCGAGACGGTGCCAATAGCTAGAGCTGGAGCGAGCTGGGTTCAGTTGAGTTCTGGCTTGAGTGTTGGTAGAGACTCTCAAATGGCAAAAACCTGGGGCTCAGATACAATGTGCCTATTTATAACCTCCCTCAATGAGGTGATGTGACCCCTTTAAGGCATGTTAGCAGAACAGTCATTACAAAAAGACATGAAACATGATGAAATTCCAATTGTCTTTTGATGCTAATATATCAATCTGTTTCATCTGACAAAGAAATTCTGTGTAACAACAAACAGATATGTCATACTTCAACATTAGAACTTGGGTATGCAGACGAAGCTGCGGCCCTTCCAGCCACAGGATGACTACATTTCTAGGAAACTGTTAATAGGCGTGTTTATCTTCATGCAGATCTGACTTGATGTGATGCATGCTGGGTTGAACACAATATCTACTTCATGTGTCTGTGTGAATGTGTGTCCCTCCAGTGATAATTATTCATGGTCAATCAAAATGAATAGCACAAATCTCCTAGTTTTCATCCTCATTAAATACTGTAGGCAAACAGGTGCCCTTCATTAAAGGAAAATTCTGGTATTTAGCATTTTGAGTCCCTTTTCTGGTTTGTTTTGGATGAGTGGTGGACACCGAAATTTTGACGATTGGTCCTGTCTCGACTTTTCTGACTCGTTTTGAATCGCCTTTGACTAGTCAGAGTGGCTGCCTACAAGCATGCTCAAACACGTCCTAAAACAACCCTTAACGTTAGTTTTCAAAACTGTGCAACTCATCGAGTGGTTAGTCAGTTAGTGATTATGTTAACAAAATACAATGTTTTATTATCAAAATACTACAAAAGTGACAAAGGTAAATAAAATAATTGATAAAAATGCTATCAAGAGTTATTTCTTTTCTTGATATAACACATCCCCTCCCCCACCCCCCATGTTTAAAAAAAAAAAAAAAAGTGACATCAGAGGAAGTGATTTCGTGGCTGTTGTGTCAAATCTGAGATAAATAAAAAGAAAGTACTCCAGGAAAGCCTTTCGTCATATTCAGGGGAAATAAGTTCAAGGCTCACCTGGGTCACACTGAGGACATTGCAAGTCAGGTCCTTTTACCTGAACAGAAGCACTGGCAAAGAAAACAGGAAGGTAGAAAGAACCCAGATTTCACAGCCATGAGTGAGAGTTAATGGAAAGAGAGCTGCTACAGCATTTGGATATTTTAGATCACATGAATCTCAACAGCAGACCTAGTCTTATATTAATAATTCTGCATAATAAACATGTGCTGTTTAGTTTAAATCTGCCCAAGAAAAGTCCAGTGTAGTTGCACTGTAAAAGGGCTAGCATAGCATCTATGGTCAGTTAGGGCCAAAGCATTCTAAATATTTATTTTGGCTATTTTGAGTTTCCCTACACTTAAACATTTTTTTATTTGTGATAATCCTTTCATCATTCATTATGTTATGCCAATGGTCACAGTAGTTATTTCACAAATGGGAGATGAAATTGGAAATAAATCTGAAACTGTACACTGATTATTTTTACAAACTGAACTTAACCCTAAATCTAAGCCTTTTTCTATTAGTTAATGGGTCTATGCCTATGTGCTATAACAATGATGACTTTTGGCCTCAATCAGCATAAGACTGGGTGGCCCATGTAACAACGCATGTAAGCAAACCGACAGCTTAATAATGAGGTTATGTGAACTTGTCATAGGACCCAATCGTGCGAGGTGGAGCAAAGCACGACGCAAGGCTCATCTTACACTCAATAAAGTGAGGATTTTTTCGTCATGCGTTTCACTTTTATTAAACCTTGCACCCAGGAGTGTGGTAATTAACAACATAAGGTTTGGTCTGGCGCATGATGTAACGTCGTCACGAGATGTAAGCAGCTACCCTTCTACAGGATAAATATCCTTAGGATTTTTATTCAGTCATTCGAACATTATTGGGGTTGTTTTTTTCAGGCTATGTTTTCGATGGTAACCCCTTGTCAGTCAATAGTGAAAGTAATTAACTGTGTAGAACTGTTTTGTAGTTGCCTATGAGACCACGGTTAAGTTAGTTTCACTTTGCCTATGAGTTCAAATAATAGGTGAGTGCAGGTGCATGTAGGCAACATGTCATCTCCCTCTCCTCCAGTCGATGACATGTTGCTGTCACCCTGCTCAACAGTCACCGAGCTGCAGGAGAGGAGGAACAAAACATCCTCCCTCCAGGACTTGTACTGGGACCTAAGCGGGCAGATCACCAAAGACTCCACATATCCTGCACACACACTCTTTAACTTCCTCCCCTCTGGCAGGCGCTACTAGCCTAGAAATCTAGACACGCCCCTAGCGGCAGCCAGGGCTAGTCTAGCAACTCTCTGTTGGCTTGTGAGCTCCAGAAATCGAAACTTAAATCAGGACATTGAAATCGTGTATAGAGTCGTTTGGTGGGCTTAACATAATGATTGATGGCAGTGTTGCAACGGTTTGGCTTGAATTCCCTGCTACTTGAAAACAAATATCCTATTGTGTCCTATTGCGTGCAGAGGGAATTTGAAAGACAACCGATTATCCCGCCCCTCGGACTGAGCACTGCGAACGGTGAGTGCCCAGACCATACATTTTAATGTGGGTCTGGCTCGCCAGGCTAAGGCACTACAGATCCCTGCACACAAAAACAACCAGACAGAACAGCTCTTTTCCCACTGCCGTCACTCTCCTGAACTGCAGATAACTGGGGTCATCCCCACTTTGGCCATTCACCTACACATTACATACTTTATAATTCCAATATGCATCTTGCACACTACATTTGCACTATTACTTTGCACTACGTCCCACTCATAGACAGTAAAAGAAATGGACGAACAGACTCCGTTGTTTTCAATGGGAGGGCACTAACGCAAATTGAACGTTATTTCAGTTGGCTTGACATCGTACTGCGCAGACTCACACTTAACTTTGTGACATCGAACTGAATCTTGTAACACGTATGATAGATGGTTCACACAGAAATTCTTCTCACACTTCCTTCACCTTCAAAGTCATCAAAGTTAAACATTTATTTATGTATTATGACCGCCGCTACTTTTACGCGACTTTTTTTTCCCCCGTCATCTACTTCCTGAATTTTTGGTCAACGATACCCGGGACACCGAACCACATGAAATTTGGTGGGTATGTACCCCACTAGACTTTTACGGAAAAATTTCGTTTCGTCCCCGGGGGCCACTCCCCGCCCCGTGCTGGGCCCCCCGAACCACAAAAAAAGCATTTTTTCCTAAATAACTACCTGAACCGTGGCACTGAGGATGAAGAATCTTTTATGGTATGTTGGTTTCAAGGGCCCACATCAACCTGGCCCATAATCACTCATTTGTGATTTGCACCCCCCCAGTAAAAAATGAAAATGCAATATTATTCTGCTTTTAATCTTCAGTTAAGATTTTCAGAACTGCACCAAATTTTATGTGTATGATTGACCTGGCATTATCTGGGGGTATGCCAAGTTTGTTGTACATTTAGTGACTGTACACTCATTGGCCTGTAGATGGCGGTGCACACATATACACATGCACACACACACAGGCACCCACATACTATCGGTATTAGAATGGCCGATACATAATTACAAATTCAGTAGAATTAAAAAAAAAAAAAAACTAGAAAATGTAATTTCGAGGAAATTACCAGTGCATGAAAATATAAACATACTGTATATTAACATAAAATGCAAAACAAACTTTTATTTGATAACAGTTGGCAGAAGTCATAGTTGATAACAACTGACAGTTGAAATGGCTGAACAGTTACATAGTTGAGTAGTTTAAATAGTTAAATTATTTATTAGTGAATTATTGTAGTGAGGACATTTATTTTGAAACAGTTGTGGGCAGAGGAAATAGTTGAACAGGATCTGTAGAGCCAGATTGTATGTTTAAAGCCTGAGACAAAATATATAGTTTAAAAGTTAAATGTAGATAGTATAATGGATGTTGATAGACAGAAAGTTGAATGGATGTTGATAGGCAGATTGTTTAATGGATGTTGATGGGATAGTTTAATGGGTAGATGAGTGAATGGTTTGAAGAGGATGAATGGATAGAAAGTTGGATGGAATGTGCCTTATATCCTTGTAGAATGGAGATACACAAAGAGAGTTGGCCTAATTGAGCAGAAAGCAGTTGATACAGGTGCAATCAGTTTAACTAGCTTTTTGATGGGACCTAGTTGAGCAGCTGGAAGTTGATACAGGTGCAAATCAAGTTAATTAGCCCATTATGATGTCATAGTCCCCATACAAAGTCTATGGGGAAAAATAAGCTTGTTTTTTATTAATATCTCAAAAAGTATAAAGTTTACAAAAGTGAAAAATACATTCCTCAAGTCTCCTTTTCAAGACCTATGTTACAAAGTTTGAACGAAGTTTCTGCGTTAAACGGTTGAAGCTGAATTAGACGCAGAAATTTAAGAAGAAGAAGAAGAAGAAGAAGAAGAAGACTTCGGATAACAGAACAGTGCATTTTCATGCACTGTAATAATAATAAATATTCATCATCATCATGGCTGCATTTCCAGTATTGGCGATAAGTAGTCGTTTGTCCACTAGATGTTGTTTGAAGTGAATTTTGTTGGAAGTTAAAAGTGGGTTGGAAAAACAATGGACGCTTACAAGGACTGTAGTTTACCGCAGAGAACGTCTAATAAGACGATGTTCACATGAAATGTAATTCCCATTTCTTCTTGAAGCCGAAATAAATGTGAGGATGTTTATCGGACATGCTTGGTTTTTACTGCAGGTAGGCCTACGTTAATCTTGTACTATCAATAAGGACCTAGGGTTAATGTTACCGTTAGCGTTGGTTGAGTGATGGAGGCCAATTTGATTGATTGCATTTGTAGAAAACTATAAATGCGGTTATACCAAGCAAATTGATAGCAGCACTGTAATTGTATCTTTCGACTGTCATTTGTTGCACGTGCTACAAAAATCATTCTGTGGAATGGAAGATTTACCAACGTTACACCGGTCTGATACAGTTTTGCCTATACATGCGTGAGACTGAGACGCCTGTTTATTTTGTTTTAAGTGCGTGCAGGGTGTGAGAGGGGAATCTATGTGCTTTGATTACAGCTTGGTAGTTGTAGTCTGTGAAATTAAAAAGCACGTGTGTGTGAAGTATCCAAACAATGACACCTTCATTTCATTATGGCTGCTTTAGCAAAACACCTTAAGCTACTGTGTAGTGGGTCCCATTTAGAAGTGGCTACTTCATTCGCGCTTTCCTTGACTCATGGAGCTGCGTGAATGTTATTACAACTTTTCGCCACGATATGACAGTTTAAGTCCGCTTGATACTGTAAGGCGTAAGCCATTGGTTTCCAAAGGAGATTTTATTTGTGTCGCCAGCATAGCCTATTGACAATTTATGTTGTAAATAGGCCTACCTTATAATCCTACCTGTAGCTTAGGGAAGCTAACAGCTTTCTATTAGGATCTAGTTTGTTAGTTACCGTTTTGTCATAACTCCCTGATGCATTTTTGCATTTAGAATAGCCAGAGCGTGTATATCTCAATCGGAAAATTAAACAATATCGGGTGCCTATGGACTAGGCTGGGTGAACCCAGCTTGATCTGCCCGCTATTTATTTTTTGATTTCTTAAAAGATTGAGCTTGGTCTGATGAAAGCCAGACTAGCCATGGACCTCAGTTAAACAATGCAAGGGAACATGAATCAGCCTATATTTGCACTAACAATAACGGACAAAAGCTCTTCAACTTTGGCCCGTTAAAATGTGTATGAACAGTCTAGCGACGCATTTCATCAAGGCCCATTTGGACATGTCAGTTATTTGCACCACTGGTTAGATGTAAAACAGCATTTCGTTTCAGACTAGGCTACTGTTACTTAATTTGTGCATTAACAATAACGTTTCAGACTACTGTTACTTAATTTGTGCATTGACAATAAAGTATTACATGAACTAAAGATGACTAAAATCTTATGTAGAAGAAGAAACATTCACAAAAAATCCATCCATCCAAAAATGACCTTTGTTTTTGATAGCTGTTGAAAACGGCATGGAACTGACAGAGATGTTTTTGTTTAAAAATACATAAAAAATAAATAAATAAATAACATTATGCTGATACCTTTTGCTTTTCCCAAATACAATGTAGCCTACAGGTGTAAGTGACCTTTCATCGATCCAGTTGCAATGGATGAACTGTGATGAACTGCCCTACTTGTGATTGTTTAGAGATTTTAAAGGTTTTATAACAATTCTACATCTTCTTTGGCTATTCTACAATCTATTCACCTTTTCAGCACCAGTAGGGTACTTTCTGTGCAGCCGCACACACACACTCAGGCATGCCAAACAAGCATACACAAAAGTTTCGCGGAACGGATTTATTTATTTTCGCGGAACGGATGTACAGGACTGAGCGGCGGTCATATTTTGTACCGCTATGCGGTACATCTAGTTAATATCATTCTCACAAGCGATTTCAAGTCGTGTTAATGTTGAAACTACCAGACATGATCATCTTCAAACACAATCATGGTAAAACAAAACAAAAGAAAGTTATAGCCGATCTTCTTTCCACTTTTCCGACCTACTGTCAATCCATCCAAAACCTCTGAAATGATTAACGTTAGTGCCGTTTTTTTATTAGGTTTACTTGCCTCTACAGTATGTAGGCTCTAATGCTTTACCTTAACATACAATGGTACAGTATTGTAGGCTGCATAGCTTTGTTCATGAGTTTCCGTGCTGGCAGGACTTAGCTTCTTATCCAAACAATACGGTTGTTTCCCTACTGTGCGACAGAAAGACGCAGGCATAATTGCGTCAAAAGTTAGCTTCCCTACAACCGGACATGCTAACTATTCTTCTTACGGGAACCCAACGTTACGTACGAGGTAGTTGAGCCCTGATTTGCCTTCTATTGTTCATATAGATAATACAGAAACTACAATGTCGGCACAGGATATATGTTATATGAAGTTATAGGATTTCAAAAAAATCCCAAATGAATGGGCGTTCGGGGTTAGCAGAGAGTTGATAACCACGGCTCCATGGGTGGTTCAACTTCCGGGAATTCGCCTGCCCCCTTGGTCCCACCTATGTGTACTTGTATTGATATTATGTCTTATTTGTATAGTTGTATTTTTTTGTATATTATGTTGGTATGTACCTATATGTATATTGTTGTCTCTATTGTACAGTATGTGTCTATATTACTTTGTCTACTACATGTCTATTTGTTGAATGTATAGAGCACCTACCTACTGTAGGTCAAATTCCTTGTGTAAACATGGAGTCTGATTCTTATATATATTTTTAGGCCTTTTATATATTTTTGCTATTTTGTTGATTTTATATTGTATATTAGATTAGATTAGATTAGATTCAACTTTATTGTCATTGTGAAGAGTACAGAGACAAAGAAATGCCGTTTATGACTAACCAGAAGTGCAAAAAAGCAGAAAAAGTGCAATGTGATATACTGTACAAAGTAGTTGGTGCATAGACAGGACAAAAGTTACAGTGCAGTGTAGACAGTATTATACAGTTGTTTTCAGAAGGTGGTTTAGAGTAGTATAAATTAAGTATGTGCAGTGTATTAGCAGTAATAGTACAGCGGCTAAGCACCGGAATCGTTCAGTTTTTGCAGAAAGCATGAAACTTGGCACAGTTATACTACCCCTAGTGATCAAAAATTGAAATGGACCCCAACACATAGCGCCCCCTTGTGGCCGCCATCTTGAATTCAAATATGGCTACCATTCTTAATAGAATTGTTGATACAACTTCAAAATTAAACAAGATAAAAAAGTCTTTTAAGTTCTAACACTCAATTTTTAGGGTCAAGGAAGCTATTGACATAATTTCTAAACAAACTTGATGTTGGCCATTTTGAAATCCAATATGGCGGATACCAAATGTGAAAATATAGACCATCTCTATTGTTATTTATGATAGAAATAACATTCAAAAACAATTTCAAAAGTTTGAACAGTCATTTTATCACGACAACCTTAATAATATACGAGGCATCAAGTATAATCTGGTAAGATTCCAATATGGCCACTATGTGTAAGAAAATAAGCCAATTATTCTATATTTTGGTTAATTGAAGTAACTACCTACATCATCAATACATTCTTATTCTACCTTCTTCTCTTTCTGAGCAAACCTTAACTCTTACTATACACTGCTCAAAAAAAGTATACACTTTAAAAAATAAAACACATCAGATCTGAATGATTGAAAAGAATGATTTTTGTAGCACGTGCAACAAATATGTGTAGGTAGGCCTACAGCCCTGCCCTGGATACATCTCTCAACGTGCGCTCTAAACATTTGGTTTATGGAGATGTAGATCATCATGGGTGCGTTACATTGCGGCGAGTTGACACAAATTATTCACTTTGACGAATTTATGTTTCAGTCCTAGTTACTTTACTTTGAGCCATGCTCTTACTTGAATCACCTTTGAAAATAGAGGACTGAAGTAGTCTAGTGGGTGTTTTGGGAATGAACGTTGACTCAGATGCTTTTTGAGACTTTGAAACCATCACGTTAGCGAACGTGTTGTGGCTAACTCACTTTGCTTTTGCTCTATGTCTTGGATGCACTCAGACACACACGCACCACCCCTCACTCTCTCCCCTGTCGTGTGCGCGCTACACTCAGAAGCACACGCGATTTTAGGTCTCCCTCTCGCGTGCGCGCTCTTGATTGCTCGCTCTAGATTGCTCGCTCTAGATTCCGGGAGATTTTATCTAATTTGCGGGCGTCAGGGAGACGCTATCAATATGCGGGAGACTCCCGGAACTTCCGGGAGACTTGGGATGTCTGCTACCTACAGTAAAAACCAAGCATGTCCGATAAACATTCTCAGATTTATTTCGGCTTCAGGAAAAAATGGGAATTACATTTCATGTGGAAATCATCCTACCCTTATTAGACGTTCTCTGCGGTAAACTACAGTGTTGTCCTTGTAGGAAGCGTCTATTGTCTTTCCAACCCACTTTAGATTAACTTCCAACAAAATTACGTCTCACTGCAACGATGCGCCATCTGGTGGACAAACGACTATTGGCGAAACGAATATTTGGTTTTCCTTTAATCTTACTGAATTTGTAATTATGTATCGGCCGTTCTAATTGCCGATACCGATAGTATGTGCGTAACTGTGTGTGTGTGTGTGTGTGTGTGTGTGTGCGTGTGTATGTGTGCACCACCATCTACAGGCCAATGAGTGTACAGTCACTAAATGTACACATAACTTAATTTTTTTAGACCCCCCCATGGATGAAATTCTACAAAATGTGGCATACCCTCAGATAATGTCAGGTTAATCATACACATACATTTGGTGCAGTTCTAAACATCTTAAATGAAGAGAGGGGCGTTTAAAGCAGAATGATATTGCATTTTCATTTTTTACCGGGGGGGGTGCAAATCACAAATGAGTGATTATGGGCTAGGTTGATGTGGGCCTCCAATGTGGGCTTGAGACCAACATACCATAAAAAGTTATTCATCCTCGGTGCCACGGTTCAGGTAGTTATTTAGGAAAAACGGCATTTTTGGGGTTTCGGGGGGCCCAGCGCAGGGGGGGAGTGGCTCTAGTGGGGCTACATGTCCACCAAATTTCATGTACCCCGGTGTTCCGGGTATCGTTGACCAAAAATTCAGGAAGTAGATGACGGGAAAAAAAACCAACAAAAAAAAACGTTGCCAATCCCTTATACTGTATGACCGCGTCGCTAGCTATGTATTTATTTACATTTGTAAATAAATAGACACTATGGATGGGATAGGGTAGTGCAGTTGTGGGGGATTTCCGCCTTGTTGTCCCGGTCAACGCTGCCATGGTCGTGGACACCTCAACAGGCACAGGCAAGGAGGCATCAGGTCGGGGCGGGGCGGGGGGTGATTGGGACTTAGTTCGTTGGATGTCACCGGGATGCAGAGCTAGAGTTTAGTAGGGTGACAGCCGCAGGAAAAAAGTTTCCTATGAACCTGCTGGTTCGGGTGCGGAGAGACCTGTAACGCCTCCCAGAGGGGAGTGGGGTGAACAGTCTGTGGTTGGTGTGAGAACAGTCTTTAATGATGCTGTGCGCCATACGCAAGCATCGCTTGCCCTGGATGGCCTTGATGGAGGGGAGTGAGGAACCGGTGATGCGTTGGGCAGTTTTCACCACCCTCTGCAGTGCTTTCCGGTCATGGGCAGAGCAGTTGCCATACCAAACTGACACAGTTGGTGAGGATGCTCTCGATGGTGCAGCGGTAGAAGTTCACCAGGATCTGAGGAGACAGATGGACCTTCTTTAGTCTCCTCAGAAAGAAGAGACGCTGATGAGCCTTTTTGATCAGGGTAGAGGTGTTGAGGGTCCAAGAGAGGTCCTCAGAGATGTGGACACCCAGAAACTTGAAGCAGGTGACACGCTCCACCTCAGTCCCGTTGATGAGAATGGGTGTGTGTGTGCCAGCTTTGGACTTCCTGAAGTCCACAATGAGCTCTTTGGTCTTCTTGGTGTTGAGAGCCAGGTTGTCATCACTACGATACGAGGTGCTGGACCTCCTCCCTGTAGGCCGTCTCATCGTTGTTGCAGGTGAGACAAATCACCAGTGTCATCTGCAAACTGGACAATGTACAAATTTCATTCTTATGCAGACGATACACAACTATACCTTTCCATAAAACCTGGCGAATTAACTCCGTTAGCCAAACTTGACACATGTATAAGAGATATAAAGACATGGATGACAAATAATTTCCTGCTTTTGAACTCCGATAAAACAGAAGTCATGGTTGTAGGTCCTAAAAAGACGAGGGATATCCTATCCTCATCACAGGCTACATTTACTGATCTTCAACTATCCTCATCCACAAGTGTTAAAAATCTAGGAGTTACAATTGACCAAGACCTATCACTAAGTAATCACATAAAACAGATTACCAAAACTGTTTGCAAAACAGATTGCAATGCTCTATATGCTGGCTGCAATAACACCCGTCTAAAGAGCTTACAGCTTATACAAAATGCAGCTGCTCGCACACTCACTAGAACTAAAAAATATGAACATATTTCCCCTATCCTGGCATCTTTACATTGGCTGCCTGTTAAAAGTCGCATGGACTTTACTTCTTGATATTACTTCTAACGTACAAAGCCATTAATGGCCAGGCACCAGAATATATTAAAGATCTCCTAGTCCCATATAACCCGCCCAGACCGCTACAATCACAGAATACTGGCCTTCTTGTAATTCCAAGAATCTCAAAAACTACAGTAGGTGGCAGAGCTTTCAGCTATCGCGCACCCCTCCTCTGGAATAATCTCCCTTCCTCAATTCGATTAGCAGAATTGCACCCTCCCTATTTTTTTTAAATTAGCACCCTCCCTATTTTTAAGTCTAGACTTAAAACATACCTCTTTACTGCCTCCCATAGTTAGGTATGGTGCGGTGTGGAACTTCACCCATCTTGAGGACCCTGCTGAGTCCTCGTGTGACTGGCACCCCAGTTGCGCGTGAGATGGTGGTTCCTGACCATACCTGCGCTGGTGTCAACTACCCCTCACCATGCCTTAGTTATGCTGCTATAGTGCTGTCATGGACTTCTCATGTGCCATGCCGTACAACCCCCCCCCCCCCCTCCCCTCTCCTCTCCTCTCCTCTCTCCCCTTCTCTCTTTCTCTCAACTGTCCCTCTCTTGCCCATTCTCACTATGATTTATATATAGCACCACTGATCACTTATAGACATTAACCACATTGATTTCAAGTAATACTAACCCATTCTACATTTCTCTTTCTTCCCCCTTACTGTACCTCACTTGTGAGGTATATCATCACCAGTCATCAACCATCCGTGTGCCTGGATTACTGTCCCCCTATCTGGATTCCTGGCCCGTACAGCCCCATCACCTGCCTATGACAACTCTGCCCGGATTCTGGCCTGTCTGCTGACCCACCACTTGCCCCCTGACAACTTTCTTTCCTGGACAATTCCGACGCTGGACTATTTGCACTTTCTCTCACTAAATCATGATTAATGCTTTATCATACCGGATACGTAATCATCCCACCTCTTGTAACTTTCACCTCAGGTGCTTTAAACACCATGTCCTATTCTCCACACCTGACTGTCATATGCATTTGTCATTGTTTACAGAGCTTACTGTCCGTATTGACCCTAGGCAGATGGGTCAGGCTCTTGAGTCGTGGATCTGCTCAAGGTTTCTTCCTATATGTATCTCCATTTCTAGGGAGTTTTTCCTCACCCCTGTTACCCATGGGCCTTCTTTCTTTCTTCCTTTTCTTTTCGCCCTCTTTTCTTTTTCTCTGATTGCCTACACTCTGTAAAGCGCCATGATGCATGTGTAATGTTTTGGCGCTCTATAAGTACAATGAATATAGGTGAAGAGGGTGTAGAGGAGAGGGCTCAGCACCAGGTGGTGTGGAGGAGGTGTGATTATCTAACCTAACAGACTGAGGTCTGTTGGTTAGGAAGTCCAGAATCCAGTGACAGAGGGAGGTATTGCCCAGTTCACCGAGTTTGGTGATCAGTTTGGAGGGGATGATGGTGTTGAATGCTGAGCTGAAGTCAATAAACAGCATTCTTACATAGGTGTTGCTATTGTCAAGGTGGGACAGGGCAGAGTGAAATGCTGTAGAGATGGCATCCTCTGTACTCCTGTTCTGACGGTAGGCGAATTGGAAGGGGTTCAGTGAGGGTGGTAAACAGGTCTTGAGGTGGGCCAGGACCAGCCTCTCAAAGCACTTCATGATGATGGGGGTGAGTGTGACTGGACGGAAGTCATTGGTTGCAGTGGAGTGTTTTGGCACGATGGAGGTGGTTTTAAAGCACGCGGGGACAGCTGCCTGGGCTAGTGACCATAGACTGTATATATAGAACTGGACAGTGTGGCTGCATTCTACAGTGTTCTATGGAATTGAAGCCGCCGAGGCGACGCCATCTTGGAAAATTTGGAGCCAATTTGAAGTGCGGCTGCGCAGCAAAAGTTGAAGCATGCGCAGTGAAGAGGAGTCGCGGTCAGGCACGCCCACTCAGTTGCCACTCAGCGAGTTAAACACGCCCCTTGTCAAGTGAAACCCGCCCCCTTCTCCTTTCCACAACGCAGGTCGACTCGGCGCTGAAGGCTAGCTGGCTGGATGAATTTTACGGCTGTGACTGAGTTAGCTAAACAGTACAAACAACAATCGGTTTGTTCTTGTCTGGTAAGTGTTGCGTATCAACTGAAACGTTTTTTTGTCTATTGGTGTTCTTAAATACGTCTAAGAGAGCTTATTATGTTGATTATAGACTGTGACAATTTAGTATGGTGAATACTAATGAGCTAACAACAGAAATGCGGACAGCGAATTACATGCTAACGTTAGCAGCTACATTAACGTTACCGGGAGGCTAAGTTAGTCATTGAAGTGAAGATTAGCACACAGCTCCCTTAACAGTCGATGCATGATATAATTGGTTTTATTAGTTGTTGCTGTTTTCAAATATCATGTATGCCATCTCAACATGGAGTTACCATTGACTGTACATGGGGATTAATAACACTAGACAGTCAGTACAGTATATGATGTGATAAAGCAACGGTATGATGTGATAAAGCAACGCAAGTTAACGTTAACGTAATGTGAAGCATGGACCTCATCAACCTCGTGTTAATGTAACTACTAGCCATTTTTTCTAACGTTAACGACACCTCTGTTAGAGCTACTTCTGTGATGGTAGGTCGGTAGCATAGACTGTAAAAAATAGATCGGTAGGTCAGTAGTTGTAGACCGCATAAGTGAATGATCGATAAATGAAACGCCTGCATTAAACACTAGCTGCTACGCCAAGAACCAGTCACTTCCCAGGGATATCGGTGAACATTTGAGAAAGACCTTAGTTTGTCATCTAACGTCCATGATCAGTCATACTGATAACGTTATTTTTCAAGCTGACGCAAGTTAATAACATTCACACCGCATATTTAAATGTGTAGTTAACATTGTAGGTAGGCTGTGAAGTTTATTGCACACATATATTTAATTAATTGGTATTACTAGTGGTGTTGAGTGCCTGATTAGATGCTTTGTAATGTTGTAAAATTGTCTGACTAACTTTATTGTAACTTTCCTTTTTGCAGGTAAGATATGGGTGATGACTGAATGTACTGGAGGTGGCGGCAAGGTGGTCTCCATGGTCTACATTAGTCTGCAAGCAAGGGAATGCCTACGTGAAGATGTTTGGCTGGGGTGGTCTGAGGTGGCATGTCCTCCCCCTTTCTCCAAGTACCCTGACATCCATCTCCCTGACATCATCACCCACCGTCACTGGATCAACCTGAAGCCCCTTATACATGGGACATGGCACAGCACCACTACGTTCTGAAAACACATGACTTTCAATAACTTGCATGGCACCAAGAAAGGTCTGCTTCTGCTCTGAACCTTCTGTTAATGTGACATCATTTATACTTGAGGCTGTACACATCCCTTTGTTTCTATTTTCTTTATTGATGTCACCCAAACTTCAACTTTCTGTATGCCCCTGAACTCACACAAAATGTAAATTGCAATGCGCTATTTAACTAGTGGTGTAGTAGAGTTAGTTAGTTGTAGTGGTGGGTATACTGTGAGCAACCCCAAATGTTATTAAATACATATCCTTGCCTATTTTAAATGGGTTTACTGTGTAGTCCTGTGTATCACGTAGACTATACCACAGTCATTTAACTGCCTTGGTATTTAAGTCAGAGGCCATTGCTTAGTATTTAACTGTAGCCTACACAAAGATGTAGATGGTACAAGAATGTTAATATCAGATTAATTATTGGTTGATACTAAATCAATATTGAATGTTTTTTATTTATTTTGTGTGATCTATCATTCAGAATGCTGCAACATGCCACAATCAGCCAAAGAGGACACATCGTAACTCCTCTCCTAGTTACTCTCCATTGGCTCCCTACAGTAGACAGAATTAAATTTAAATCTCTCACTTTGGCCTATAGGACATTGACTGGATCTGCTCCTTGTTATTTTAATTCAATGATCAAGATATACATCCCCAACCGCCCACTGTGGTCTTCTGATGAACTTCTGTTGTGTCGACCAGTCTTAAACGCTAGGTCAAATTCAAGACTCTTTTCCTCAGTGGTACCATGTTGGTGGAATGAGTTGCCCAGTGCTCTTCGTTCTTGTGATAGTTTTTGGTCTTTTAAGCACTTCTTATACATTATGGTTTGTATGCAGTAGTACTGTTTTATTTTCATTATAGGCTGTTGATTAATTTGACATTGTATATTATTGATATTCTCCTTAATGTAGTCTTACCATGTTATTGTTATTATATTATTGATTGAATGGGCATTATTATTTATTATTGCTTTCCCCCCTCATTGTTTATTTCATTAGGCTATTGATTGATCCCTGTTTTAAGTATTATATTGTTTTGTATTTGTTAAGGGTAACCATAACCATCATAATGTGGTATTTTCTTATGCACTTGAAACAAAGAATAAAAATGTTTCTTTAAACGTAGTACCACTTTATTTAAATCACACACTGAACAGCAAAGTAGCTTCCTGATTATGTGTAAAATGTTTAGAGTATCCTGTCCTGATGTAGTAGGTCCATGTTCTCATATTTTTACAGCTGACATGAAGGCTGCAGTATTACATTTTTGATTTATAATGGAGCACCCTCTCTGGTGAAAGACTAGCAAGCCTGTGGTAGAGGCATACGATTACAGACATATTGAGAGGGCCTATCAATGAGTTGTCACAGTTTTCAATTTAGACGTATTATTTTGAAATGATGTACGTCTACGGGAGGATTTACCCCGCAAAATGCTACGGGAGGATTTCTCATGCAAAATGCTTCTCCAGCAGTGCAATCGCAGGTAACAACGATACCTTAACGCATTTTCAGATACCGCTGTTCTGAGCATACTAAGCAAATTGGCCATTTGTAACTTTGAATCCCTCCTCACGTTAAGCTATGGTCCAATAATGTGTTCACTAAAACACAAGTAACGTTATTTGTCGGGCTGATTCATAAATGGGCATACCGAGGTTGTCGACCTAGCAGGCTAGGTGGCGTTTTTTGCCATTCGCAAAACTAAGCAAGAGTTAACGTTAATGAAACTTTACATCGCCTTCTCCAGTGACAAAGTATATCCAAATGAAGTTGCAACGATGATGGCGGCAATCACTGGTTACGTTAAACCATTTCAAACAAGTAGGACTGTAAATGATGGTGACTATGGCTAACGTCACTTCGGATCAATATAGCAGAGCCCTTTTACTTTACCTATCAACTGGCTAATGCTAGCATGATGTAGCATGCTATGAGCTAATATACTTAGCATCTACGAAAGAACAGAACATATCTTTTTTCACAAAGAATCTGTCACAACTAACAACGATGTCTCTTACCAGCAACTACACAATGTATGACTATCAATATGTATTTAGTCAGACTGTGATAAGATATAGCCTAATGATAATAACAGCAACACTTATTTAGGTTAGATTATGTGTCGAAATCATAGGGTCGAAATCAGGTGTTAAAATAAGTGAGCGATGACGCGGTAGTGTCTGCAGCCAGCTGTCAATCATAGGTGTAAACACGCCCTTTTAGATTTGTTAATATAACATTAAAAAAAATAATTTCAGCGAGAAAAGAAAAATTGTGTGTATTGAAGCATCTTGAAAACTATTTTTTCGAATAAAAAGTTGTTGATACAAAAATAGTTTTAGATGAGAAAAGTGACACGGAAAGTTGGCTACTTGGCCATTGAAATACATGGGGATGGGCGGAGTTACACATTGTACTGCAGCCAGCCACCAGGGGGCTCTGGACTAACGCTCGCATCACTCTTAACAGACGGCACACTGTCCAGTTCTATATATACAGTCTATGCTAGTGACAGATTAAATATGTCAGTCCAAACCTCAGTCAGCTGCACTGCACAGGCCCTAAGTACACGTCCGGGGATACCATCAGGACCAGCAGCCTTATGTGTATTAGTCCTGCTCAGGGCCACACACACATCGGTGGTGGAGATTGTGAGGGGCTGGTGATCTGCAGAGACCACAGCCTTGATGGCCACCTCCTTGTTGTCCCTCAAAGTGGCCGTAGAAGTAGAAGGATCCCTGTTACATATGGTCTCGTGTGCAAGCAGATTCCTTCTAATGCGCCACTATCAAAATACCAATGCGCTGTTTGAAGTTGCGCTGCTTGCTGTTAAAGAGAATGGCAGATGTCATTCTCATTGGTTTAAAAGCATGGGCCCAAAACACCCATGACTGATTAAGAAACATAAGAACAACCTTTTTGCACCCAGGGCCCAGCGTTTGATCACAAAATCGCGCCATTAAATTAGAGAATGTGGACTGGCCACGCCTTTAAAGATACACTTTACAAGATTTTCACCTTTAAAAAGCCAATATTATGGTAAATAAACTTGTAATAGGCAAATCGTTCACCTAGCATAGCTATACAGCATAGACGTAGCAAGTTGCTACCCAGAAAACCAGCCATGCAACTTCAAGAATGGCGGCCCGACAAATCTCACGAGAATCGTGAAACATTACCTTCACCTCCACAAAAGCATTTTGACTGTGTAAAGGGGGGATAAGTCACACGAAGTTTGCTATTTACAACAGCAGAGTAAAATATAAATATATCACGACTCTAGAGGGAGCTCTACAGTCGCCAAAAATACCTAAACCTGCATAGTGTACTGTAGCGACTTGTATCCAAAGCAAAGCAGTCGCTGAGAGGCTAAGGTATGGGTGTAGTTGATTGTATGACGCGCTGTTCCAAACAAAATATCCGCTGAGATCCAGATGCGTTTGACGGGTTTATTGAAAAAGATAGTCCAACTTAATCCAGTAATCCAGTGATAATAATGTGCTCAAAGTAAAAAGAAAATGTAGGCTAAACAGAGTTCAACAGCGGAGCAGCGTTAACAGCGTAACAGCGGTCAACAAGAAATACGGCCTCCCCGTCACTCACCCTCTCTCTAGTTAGGCTACTTCTGCCCGTGCCTGTGCACTTGCCATTAAATTAATTAAATGTTACCGCCCCCAATTACGGTGATATGCAAATTAAACAAAAACTAACGAAATATAATAACCCAAGTAACCCAAATATAAACCATTAAACTAGATTACTTAACATTACATAATAATCAGATTGTATATAATAATAATAATAATAATAATAATAATAATAATAAACACCTTCATGGCTCCTACACACCAGCCCCTAATTATTAAGCTATTACCTAATAATTACACACTTAGTCTTGATGCGCACCTGACGCACAAAGCCCCGTCGGTCCGGAAAGGTTTGTAGGACTCGTCCGACGACCCAGGAGTTCCGAGGTACTGTACTGTCTACTACAAGCACCAGATCTCCGGGAACAAGGTTTCGCTTCGCTCCTGACCACCTCTGCCGCTCCTGCAATTGAGGTAAGTACTCCTTAACCCATCTCTTCCAGAACAGGTCTAACATGTACTGGACCTGCTTCCACCGCCTGGGTGCGTACATGTCGGCTTCCTGGAAGACTCCTGGTGGCAAAGATGGTAATGCCTTCAAAAGCAGCAGGTGATTAGGTGTCAATGCTTCCAGGTCATGAGGATCCATGGAAGCTTTCGTTATCGGTCGGCCATTGATAATGGCTTCCACCTCACAGAGAACTGTGTGAAGTCCTTCTTCATCCAAATTTGATTGTGCAAGAGCCACATTCAACGGTCTCCTCTTCTGACAGAGAGATGAGAGCCAAGTTTTGAATCTCAAGATCCAGGCTACAGACTTTCTCAGATGGATCCAAGAGCTGAAGTGGTGGATCATGCAAGATACTGCATCAGCCTCCTCACTGGCCTGTACAGCATTCACTGTAGTTTCCTTCTTGACCTCAGGGTCATCTGCTGTTAGTAAATGAATATCCTCAGGGTTGACAGGCCACTCATCCTCTGGTTGAAGGAGAAAAAGAAGCCCTGACACCCATGTTGCATCCTTGAGAAATGCATCACCTTTCACACCCCTGGAGGCAACATCGGCTGGATTACTTGCTGTTCCAACATACCTCCACTGAGAGGGTTGTGAAGCCTTGCGAATTTCTGTGACTCTGTTGGCAACAAAGACTTTGAACCTGGATGTCTCATTCCTGATGTATTTGAGCACCGAAGTGCTGTCGGTCCAAAACACAGAGTCTTGAAGTTGCATGTGCAGCTCTTTCCTCCACAAGATGTCAATGCGACTGGCCATGGTGGCAGCGATGAGCTCCATTCGGGGATGGTAGCAGGTTTCAATGGTGCCACCCTTGCCTTTCCCATGACAAAAGAACTGTGCACCTGTGATTGTGCATTTCGTGACAGCAGGTAAGTTACTGCTCCATAGCCATCCTCGCTTGCATCACAGAAATGATGTAATTGTGCTGTAGTCACTTCACCAAAATCTGATGGTTTCAGACACCTCATGATGTTACATTTCTCCAAATGACAGAGTTCATCCAGCCAACTTGTCCACTCCTGAGCCACAGTTTGGTGTATGACAACGTCCCAACCAAGTGCTCTCCTACACAGGTCCCTTAAGATCTTCTTGGCAGACAAGACGACAGGACTCACGATCCCAAGAGGATCATGGATGGAGCTAACTGTAGAGAGGATTCCTCTCCTAGTGAGTGGTCTGTCCTTGACAACAATCTTGAACTTAAAAGTATCAGACTGAATGCACCACTCCACACCAAGCACTCTCTCCATGGGTGGCGACTCTTGGTCCATGTTCAACAATTTCACGTCTTTGGATCTGTGCTCTTCAGGTATTGCATTTAGGACATCACGCCTGTTGCTTATCCACTTCGTGATTCGGAACCCACCTTTGGCACAGATTGCGATGAGCTCATGATAGAGATACAGCTCTTTCCTCCGAAGCCACGGATACTAGGCAGTCATCCACGTAAAAGCTATGTAGGACTTTTTCCATTGCTTCCTCGCTGAATTGCTCTTTGTTGTCCTCTGCGCATTTCCTGAGGGCAAAATTGGCACAACTGGGAGAGGATGTTGCCCCAAAGAGATGCACCAGCATCCTGAAGTCCACATGATCTTGACTTAAGTTGACTTAAACTTTAGTTAAGTTTAAGTTCTTGAGGAACCTCAAGAAGTCAGCATCCTCAGGTGGTACCCTGACCTGGTGAAACATCGCCTCCACGTCCGCCATGATGACGACTGGTTCCTTCCTGAACCTGCTCATCACTCCAATCAGTGAACTTGTGAGGTCTGGGCCCTGTAAGAGTTGAGCATTAAGTGATGTTCCTTGGAAACTTGCTCCACAGTCAAAAACAACCCTGATCTTCTTCTTCGTAGGATGGTAAACACCTTGATGCGGGATGTACCAAACCCTGCCATCACTACGTTCCAAATCCTCTTCAGGCACCCTTTCTGCATAGCCTTTGACAACCAGATCTTCCATGAAGGCCTTATAGTCAGCATGAAATGAGGAATCCTTCTGAAGCCTCTTCTTCAGATGTAAGGCACGCTGCTCAATGATCTTCCTATTATTTGGCATACTAACATCCTTATTCCTCAATGGCAGGTTGATCTGATAATGATCATTGACCTGTTTTGCTGAACTTGTAACCAGCTCCATGAACTTTTGTTCCTCTCTTGACATGGCAGGCTGTTCCTCCACGCTGCATTCAGGGAAGTCTGCCTTAAACTGCTGCTGCCAAAGTTCGTCCAAAGTCACAACTGACACTCTGTTCATGGTTAACTCTGGCTGCTCACCGCCACCGTCTTCATCTAGAGGCCCATTCACTGTCCAGCCCAGTATTGTTCTGATTGCATAGGGTCCATCTCCTACACTGCGAATCACTTGCAAGAGTTCCAAGGCTTTGGAGACATTTGTCCCAATCAACAGCTCAATCCCTGCATCAATCTCAGGCAAGTGAACATGTTTCAAATAAGGCCATTTCTGAATATCACTCTGTTTTGGAATGTTCCTCTTGTGAACAGGCATGTGTGTTTGTGTGTAAGCCTTGGGCAGCTCACAGAAATTCTCCCCAGTCAAACCGGCCACTTCCAGTCCTGGAACTACGTGGCTGCTCACCACTTTCTCTTGGCCCATCGTCCGTAGGAGAATATGGACCTTCTTTCCTGGAACATTAAGTTTTTCCCTTAGTGCCTCTGTACAGAACACGGCCGTACTTCCTGGGTCCAAGAAAGCATAGGTGGTGACAATCTTATTGCCCTTCTTGGACTTAACTTGCACTGGAACTATTGGAAGTTTGCAGTCGTGATCACCAGCCCCTGTAAGCCCACTTGACATCAGGGCACTGTCGACAGACACCTCTGATTTCCTCTCAGCTTGGTCTGGATCCTTATCCTTTTCCTTTTGTGGAATGTGAACAGTTGGATGTTTGAGACCACATTTTGCACAGGAAATCCGTTTTCTGCAAACTTTGCTCATGTGTCCAATACACAAACAGCCAAAACAGAAACCCTTCTCTCTTAAGAAGCCCATCTTCTCTTTGTGTGCCTTCTTCCCCAACTGTGGACACAAATCCAAAGCATGTCCTTCTCCACAGATGCATGTTCTCCTAGCAAACTCCACACGCTCCTTTCCTCTAGTTCCAGGCTGAGTCTTGTGTATCACAGGAGCTACAGTGGTAGCAAAGCTGGTTCCCTTAATTCCAGAACGAGTTTGTAGATTTGGCTTGTTCACTCCTCTATAAGTCGTCAGTGATGGAGCGTCCTGTATGTTTCCAAACACTGGGTCAGTTAGAACCCGCACTTGTTTCTCTATGAAAGTTGTGAGGTCAATGAATGTAGCTCGCTGGCTGCGCCTATCCTGTAGTTCACATGCTGCAGAACGCCACTTGTCTCGAAATTTGTAGGGCAACTTTTTTATGATGGTTAGCATGTTAGCAGGTATGTCCAGTTCATGCATATATTGCACCTCTTCCATAACGTTACAGCAACCTCTGAGAAAAAGGCTATAATCACGAAGAGCTTTTGCATCTTCATTCTTGATCGGCGGCCATGAAAGAGCTTTTTCCATGTATGCGTATGAAATCCTCTGCTCATTTCCAAACTGTTCTTTTAACAACACTTTTGCTTTAGCATATCCATATGCTGGCAACTTCTGATCAATTATTTGGGGTGACCCCTTGTGTGCTGTTCCAAGAAATACAGTCTTTCACTGTGATTTGCAGGGTTCCTCTCCACACCGTTCTCAAAAGGCCTTCACAAACGCATGATATTTTAACGGATCACCGTCAAAGACTGCCATCTCCCTCTTAGGCAAAGATGAAAGGCACTGCTGCTGCACCAACAGTAATGTTATTTCATTTTGTTTGCACATAATTAGGGTTGGGTACCGAAACGCGGTACCAATAGGGCACCGGTTCCGACGTAAGCGGTAGTAACCAGACCGAATAAGAACGAACATTTCGGTGCCTCATTTCGGTGCCTGAATTTTTTTTACCGCCCCCTGGTGTTCCGGTGTCAACTTGCGTGACGTCAGTACCGCTACTCAGCACACTTGTTGATCAGAACTGGTAGGTGAGAGGATCAGTGAAGATGCCGAAAGCAAAACGCTCAAAGGTTTGGCTGCATTTCACTTCTAAGGATGCAGACTCTGCTACATGCAACAGATGCCACAAAACATGTGCATGCAAGGGAGGTAATACGTCAAATTTAATGAAACATCTGGCGACATGGAATTTATTTAAAAGCTGAACAGTGCACCGTCTTTAAAAGCCTACGTGATGCAAGGCCAAGCACTTCAGCAGCCGCAGCCAGTGTCGGCCTCGCCGGACAAATTGAAGAGAGTCCCAGCCCTGCCAGTGTGGTGGTGGACATCACCGATGATGATGATGACAGCAGCAGCCTTTCCTCTTCGGGTAAGTCTAGTAATTTAATGCCAACCGCAAATCATGCATGTCAGTCTAGCAAACATCATTGCCATTCAACAGCGTGAGTGAACGTGTACTATGTCCACTCAGTGTCCGCTGACTTTCTGCTTAATATGAAACTTATAACAAGTTGTGTATGTATGCAAAATGTTTTAACTAAGTTTCAACACCAGATTTAGCAGGCGCAATTTGCAACTACACAGGGACGCAACAAATAGGTTAGCTAAAGATGGTAGGCTAGCTGTTGCTACATGACCTGTGTTCGAGGTTACACCTGGCTTACACTCGATATACGACGCTATACTGTGTATTAAATATTTCTGCTTAGTGTCAGATATTTCTCTGCTTAAAGTAAAAGTCATAATATGTGAAGACAAAACGTTGAACTTCAGTGTTTTACATCAGTATTAAGCGGCGCAATGTTTAGTTTAATCAGAAACGGTAGGTTGGTAAGGTATAGTGTTTGAGGCTATATCGAGAGGGGGAGGGGGACAATTGTTCGAGGCTACTCCTATACCTGTGTTTGAGGCTATATCGATAGGGGGAGGGGGACAATTGTTGTTCGAGGCTACAGCCTACTCAATCCGAGGCTACTCCTATTTATCGAGAGGGGGAAGTGGGGTATAATTGTTATGAGCTGTTGAGCAGAATAGGCTGTTAGTAGTAACCTGAAGAGTTTGGTCTTATAAACAATTGTGTTATAAACAATTTTGATATATTTTTTATTTCTGGGTTTACCACAGTGACTCCTTTCACCCTGGCTAAGAAGGCTGCACTAACCAAAGAAAAGGTAGAGGAAATCCACAGGGCAGTTACCAAATTTGTGGTGATGGGGCTTCATCCATTTTCCACGGTGGAATCGCCATCTTTCAGGTGAAAATGTGGGCTATATCAAAATAGAATTTCCTTGATGCATGTGTAGGCCACACCTCTGTACCATGAAGATATTCTGTGTACAAGACTAATTATATCATGTGTATTTTTTTATAAAGGGAGATGATCACTGCTCTCAATCATAGATACCAACCACCATCCAGGGATGACATTTCCAACAGGTTTATACCTGCATGGTATTCTGTTATAAAACAGAATGTCATCAAACAGCTGGCGCAGGTCATCAAAATTGCAATTACTTGCGATGGATGGACCAGCGTGGCACAGGACCACTATCTAACAGTGACTGTCCATTACATTTACAAGGGCAGCATCCAGCAGAAAGTGCTGAGCACTGAAGCAGTTTATGAGTCCCAGACAGGGCCAGTGGTGGCAGAGGAAATCAACAGTATTCTTGAGGAGTTCCAGTTGACTGGAAAAGTCATAGCTGCCACAGTAGACAACGCATACAACATGGATGCTGCCCTGAGAAACTTGAAATTTTTAAAAGTTGGGTGCTTTGCCCACACACTCAACCTGGCAGCACAGAAGGTGTACGGCATCCAAGCTGTAACTAGGTGGTGTGCAAAGATTCGCGCAGTGGTGGTGTGGCTGAAGCGCTCCACCAAGAGCAAAACTGTTCTGAGAGAAAAGCAGCGACTCCTCAGTAAATAGCATAGATATCATTTTAAATAGATCTTGAAAAGTAATACTTTTAAGTATAAGCTATTGTTTATTGTAATTCAAATGTCTGTGCTTTAGATTTGCCAGAGCATAATGTTATCCTGGACGTGAGGACTCGCTGGAATTCTCTATACCTCATGGTGGAGCGGTTTGTGGAGCAGTTCCCTGCAATCCAGGCAGCTTGCCTTGATCAAAGGCTAAGGAGGCCAATGGAGAGGGACAGGTGAGGTGATGGACAAGAGGGTCACTTGCAACAATATCAATTTACCTTTTGTTCTTAACATTATTGTTTATTTTCCACAGACTAGAAAGGCTTACAGAGAGTGATTTTGAGAAGGCAGAGGAATTCATGAAATGCATGAAAGTCTTGTACACCTCAACCCTCCGCGTGTCAAGTAACAAGTCCCCCACATGCAGCCAAATCATCCCAATCCTCACGAAGCTGAAGGCACACTATTCAACCTCCGATGATGACAATGTCTTTATGGCTGCTATAAAAGAGAAGGTCTGGGGAGATCTCGAGAAAAGATATCAGGTACTTTTCATTTGCAGCCAATATTTATGTTCACAAAGAAAGAAGGCAAACTACACCATTTTCCCCATTAGACACTAAACCATGTTTTCATTACAGGATCAAGACATTCAGAACTTCCTTCAGGAGGCCACTTTGATGGATCCTCGCTTTAAAGGAAGGCTGGAAGTTAGTGTTGCGGAAGCTTGGGATAGGCTTGAGAAAGCAGTGATTGACAATGCTACGGCAGCTCAGGTATTTTACTGCATGTTTGTCAGAGACAGTGTACTAATTGCTCATCTTTTTTCATATGCACTATGTCCATGCCCATGTTACAGTTTCTGTAATTAAGCATTGCTGTTTTATGGGCAATCTGTTTGTGTCTACAGCTTCCAATAGAGGACCCTCATCAGAGTGAGGCAGGTGAGGAGGAGGACCAAGGAGGCATACATGTAAGTTCAACCATATACTATCTATCTAGTCTACAATGAATAGTTGTTTTTTTGTGCTATACTAAACTTGTTTGTATTTTCCAGCCAAGAGGAGCTCACAAGATGTCAGCCTTGGAGCAGTTGTTTGAGGATGAAGACAGAGAACTTCTCCATACAAGTCAAACAACAAGCAGTGCCCTCTCCATCACAGAGCAGGTCCAGAAAGAGATGGAGATGTCCAAAGGCCTGCCAGCTATCCCATCTGGACAAGACCCTGTGGCCTAGTGGGCGAGTAAGAGGGATACCCTCCCTAATTTGTTTGTCCTGTCAGAGGTGTGCCTGTGTGTGCAGGCCTCATCAACCCCCTCTGAGAGGGTTCTCTCCTGTGCTGGGCATGCTATAAGCCAGGAGAGATGTCGCATATTGCCAGAGAAGGCCAATATGGTAATATTCCTGCAGAAGAATTGTTAAAAAAAACTGATGTAAAGTGTCCTCACCAGTCACAAAAGCCTCTTTAAAGGTGCAATACTGTTGTGCAATATCTTGTTCTATATTTGTGTTTTATATTTTATATTTGTATCTATTTTAATAGTATTAATCTCCAGTAGCCTATTATTATATTGTTTGATACAATATTGTTTTATCAATGTGAATTTTTATTTTATATTGGTTTATTTATTATTACCATATGGTACTTGTATTTATTTTGTTTAAAGATTTAAGTTAATATTGTGTTCAATTTGGCCCTGGAAATAAAAGGGTATTGTTTTTTGACAAAGTGTGTTTGGTTTGTTTTTTTTAAGTACCGGTTTGAGAACCGTTTAGGCACCGGAACCGTTTAAAAAATACCGAGTAGGCACCGGTATCGGATAAAACCCAACCGATACCCAACCCTACACATAATGCCAAACACATTGCTTTGATCTTCATTTGGACCAATGTTTAAGGCATTTCCATCTTGCATTTGTATCCCTTCTAGAGTACTGTGATTCACTGCATAAAGATTGGGTTCATGTAAATTAATTAACTGAGATGGATTTCTCTCCTTAGGTCTTGTTCCTGTATCCAGGTAAGCATGGTTGATTTCATGTTGTGACCTTTGTGGTACAAATTACTTTGCTTTAGCATTGAGGATCAGTTTTTGTCCTTTTGCCAGATAGGAGTTCATTCCATCAGAGCGCTTCGATACAGAGGTTCGCTCACTCAAGATGCTCCGAGACTTGAGCACATCCAGTTTTGCCATGTTTGCTGCAATTTCCTCATCCAACTTAAATTGTTCTTTCCTTTTACGCAGCCGTTCCTCTTCCTCTTCCAGTTCATGTTTATCTTTTAATAATTTTTGTCTTGTCCTTAAAGCTGCCAAGTCAGCCTCTGCTTTGAGACGTACAGAAGAAATACTGGAAGCAACAGACTCTCTTCCTGTGGCAGAGTTTTGTGATTTGGACACCCTGCTGCCCACATTTGACACACGGTCATTTGGTTTTACATTGTCTTGCAGCTCATCTGTATCAATGACTAAGGCAGCCTGTTGCTGAGTTTCATCAGGTGTTGGAGGCAACTCCTGTTCATTCATTTCACCAGAATCAGTTTGATCATGTAACTCAAGCAATTCATCCGGCTCAATCAACTACTGCTCAACACGCCTTTGAAATGTGTTGCTATAGGTCATGATGTTAGAAAACCATTCATTATGGATCTTCTGTTGCTCTTCAGGGAGTAAAGGAATCAGCAGGTCATGTGACTTGGTGGCGTTTCCACACTCAGTAGCGGCTCCTGGGTTGACAAATAGGTGGGGCAGAGTCTGTTGATCAAGTTTAGAAAAAAAAATTGGCATAGTTCCAGGTCACCGGCGACTGGACGCACAAGGGCGGTCCACGGAGATTTTGTTCATTTTTACGACTCTTTCTTTCTATGGCTAGGCTATGAGCGAAATCTGGGGAATGGAATTCCATAGGCCTAATGTTACCACTTGCGGTCAAAATACCGTTTTGTTCATGCATTATTAACCTATGTTAGCTTACTTAATGTTATTTTATTCATAAGTGAAGTTTAAAATGTTTATATTCCAGACAAATAAAAGCTACAATGTAGGTACCGGTAATCAGCTCATTAGCTCAGATCAGTGGAGAACTACTTTGGGGGAAAAACTCAAGAGGGAAACAAATAACCGAGAATTCGTTGCGAAATCAAAATTCCACTAGAGCTCCAAGTGTAGGCTTCACGCCGCCTTACACCACTCAGCTCTCATAGTCAAGTTTAAGTTGTTTATTGTCATGTAGGCCTAGCCTACTCATAAAAGAAATTATAAGGAATGAAATTATTGTGTTCAACAGCCAGCTCAACTTTAAAGAGTAAATTAAAAGTAGGCTATTCATTAAAAAGGTAAATATTCTGTGTGTATGAATGAGTGCTTGCGTGTCCACCGTGGTTTGTATAGAAATTAATATTAAGTGACATACACGTAAAAGGGCAGTTTTTTTCAAGAGCTCCTTGGGGAATGATTTGGAAAATTTGAGGAAGCTTGAACTATCAAATAGGATGGCGGCAGACAAATGGCCAGTGAATGAAAATCTGTAGGTGGCGGTAACTATTGTCACACACTTATAGGCAATTTGCGCAAAGTTAAAAGCGGTCCTGCGCTTATCCTGGACACCGGTATGTTTTGCACAAAGGCAAGGGACATCACGTAGGCCTATCGTTCTCATGTTGGCCACAAACTTGTCTGTAACCTTGTGTGCCTCTACTGCATCGATTGCTCTTTTCTGCAGCTGTGCATAGAGCACATCTACACGGGGCATCTTAGAACAGGTCTAAGGAATAAAAACTCGGGATCTTAGAGCATTCGAGAAAACCCTTTAGCCTCTCTAACTGAGATTGTATTAAAATCTCCAGATGTTTCAATTATTTCGAAACACTCCAAAATAAGCTTTTAAATCTTTTCGGAGATCTTGTGAAAAAAGCGGAGAAACTATAAAAATCCGAGAAGAAGACACGCACTGAGGATGCTGCTGACGCAGCCTTTTCCATCACCAGGTTCAATTGATGTGCATAGCAATTAGGGTAGGCTACACGTCTTGCACTTTCTTACGCACTCCACCAGATGCTCCTCTCATGACACTAGCCCCATCAAATGTCTGTGCAATCAGCCTTACTTTATCTGTGTCACTCTCAGGTGAACAAACTCGTACACGATTTCGCACTTACACTGTAGCCCTCATCGAGTTGTGCTGCAATATTAGCTTTCCCCAGAATGGCTAATTTGCACAACTCAGATGCTAGCCTCATGTTTTTTGCCTTCTCTGAAAAATGTTTCATGTCACACACACCTACACTAGCCTACTCCAAACATCCCCTTGTCCCCCAGAAGATCGGAAAAGCAGGCATGGAAAACAGAACATTTTATTGCGTTCAGGACAACCAGAGCTTCTTATTAGACATATGGCCTACCACGAACGTGAAAATGTCCGATTAAATGACCGATTCTTGTCCTTTGTTTGTTGGTATACGATGTTAATGTCGGGCTGATCAGGTCCTAGGTCTTTGATAGCTAAGTTAACTACAAACTCAAGTCTTTCGAATAAGTTCTTTAAGAGAAACTCCACACTATTGCACACATGCTGTTCACTCGCCATTTTTCAACTGTCTGCCTGACCTCACAAACTTCGTGCGGACTAATACAGTAGGCATAGGCTACTACCTACAGTAGACAGTAAGTTCTGACGTCGTATAGGGTGGGCAGTGGCATGATCTACCGACCTTCTACTAACCGCGCTCTAGCTGCAGTTCCATTATCGGTCGACAGATTTACATAGACAAACAGCAGGCGCTGTTCAATTTCTTCAGGGCAGTCCTACCAGAAATGAAATGTAAAGTTATAGTAGGCCTACAACAACTACGGATATGATCAACGAGATCTTTGCGATCTTTCTTTGCAAATCATACAAAAATGTAACATGATTGAGTACTTTGCCACTGATTACAATAATAAACAAACATTTTATTTAAAAATAATAATATTTTGTGGATCTACTTTTCTAGTGGATGAATCTTTAGTAGGGCTCTGCCCCTCCTGCCCAAGTGAACGAGCAGCGTCTGTCCACACTGATCAATTAAACTCTCCAGAAGAGATTGTAGGCCTATTTGTGAAACATTTTCCTTATTTTTCATGAATGTTTTCATTTGTTGTATGAACCCTTTAACTACACTCTTTCTCCTTTCATTTTGAAGCGTTTCGATTTTGTTTGCCAAAGCCTTTGCTGTTGGCTTAGATTGCCTTTTTTCACTCTCCATTTCAGAACTTGAAACACCCTTTTGACTCATTTTCTTTTTTTTCAGTTACTTCTCAATACATGTGCATCCACTTCAACATTCAAACATGTACAAAACACGTCATGCACAGTAGCAGAGCAGCGGCAATTTCAAAGAGACAAAAAGGAGATTCAACGTAGCATAGAGGTAGGCTACAGTGCATCCAAACACTTTCACAGATCCAGAAACGTTACACACATCAGCAGAGCAGCAGCAATTTCAAAGAGACAAAAAGGAGATTCAACGTAGCATAGAGTCAAGTCAAGTCGTCAAGTCGGCTTTTATTGTCAATTTCTTTACATGCACTGGTCATACAAAGAATTTGAAATTTCGTTTCTTACTTTCCCATGCAGACATAGACATGCTTTAAATACAGACATAGACATACTATAGACATAGCCATAGACAATAAACATTAAATTAAAGTGCAAGACTGAAATATAGAACATGTATGTATCAAAATAGAAATATAGGACATATATATATAAAAAAAATAGAGGTAGTTGTGTTGTATATTTATATAGTCTTAACAGTTACATGAAGTTTAAACTTGTGTTTGTGTGACCTGTATATTTACATTGATATGCAGTATGCAGTAATTTCAAGTATATCAGGCTTGATGTGAAGCAGCAACACGTTTGGCTGCGCAGTCACAGTGCAGTTCCACATGGCGGTGTTGGGGGGGGGGGGGGGGTTTGGTAGACAGGATCCTAGTTTCCTAGGTTCCTGGTTGGCTGGTGGGTGGGGGGGGCTGTCAGTGATGGGAGAGTGGGTAGAGTGTTCAGCATCCTGATTGCTTGGTGGATGAAGCTACTTGCCAGTCTGGTGGTGCGGGAGCGGAGGCTCCTGTACCGCTTTCCAGAGGGCAGGAGGCTGAACAGTTCGTGTGCAGGGTGGGTTGTATCCTTGACAATCAATAGTGCTTTGCGGGTGAGGCGGGTGGTGTAAATGTCCTGCAGGGAGGGGAGTGGTGCTCCAATGATCCTCTTAGCGGTGTTAACAGTGCGCTGGAGGGTCTTCCTGTTCTGATCTGTGCAGCTTCCGCCCCACACTGTGATGCTGCTGGAGACGATGCTCTCGATGGTCCCTCTGTAGAATGTAGTCATGACAGGAGGCGTGGCACTTGCCTTCTTCAATTTGCGCAAGAAGTAGAGGCGCTGCTGGGCTTTCTTCGCCAGTGATGCTGTGTTGGTGGTCCAGGAGAGGTCGTCGCTGATGTGCACCCCCAGAAATTTTGTGCTGCTCACTCTCTCCACAGCATCCCCGTCGATGGACAGTGGTGGCAGTTGTTTGTGGCCTCTCTGAAAGTTGACAACAATCTCCTTGGTCTTGCTGACATTTAGCAGGAGGTTGTTGTCTTTGCACCATTTAGCCAGCAGGTCTACTTCTTCTCTGTAGTGAGCCTCATCGCCCTTGGTGATGAGGCCCACCAGTGTTGTGTCGTCCGCAAACTTCACCAGATGGTTGGAGCTGTGAGTGGTTGTACAGTCATGTGTTAGCAGTGTGAAGAGCAGGGGGCTGAGCACACACCCTTGAGGGGCCCCCATGCTCAGGGTCATAGTGCTTGAGGTGTTGTCCCCGACACGTACTGCTTGTGGTCTCTGCAACAGGAAATCCAGCAGCCAGTTGCAGAGGGAGGTACTGAATCCTAGCTTGTCCAGTTTGCTGATGAGTTGTTGTGGTATTATGGTATTGAATGCTGAACTGAAGTCTATGAACAGCATTCTCACATATGAGTCTTTATTGTCTAAGTGGGTGAGGGCTGGATGGAGGGCAGAGCAGATTGCATCCTCCGTGGATCGTTTGGCTCGGTATGCAAACTGGAAGGGGTCCAGGGTGGGGGGTAGGGTGGCTTTGATGTGTGACATGACTAGCCGTTCGAAGCACTTCATGATTATGGGCGTGAGTGCTACAGGACGGTAGTCATTGAAGCATGATGGTGATGATTTCTTTGGCACGGGTATGATGGTGGCAGTTTTGAAAAGTGATGGGATGACTGCTTGCTCCAGAGAGGTGTTGAAAATGTCTGTAAAAACATCCTTCAGCTCTTCTGCACAGTCCTTCAACACTCGTCCTGGTATGTTGTCTGGGCCTGCTGCTTTGCGTGGGTTAATGGTGGCTAGTGTCCTCTTCACGCTGGCAGAGGACAGGTACAGGGGTTGGTCGTGGGGGGGAGGTGGGGTTTTCTGTGGGTGAGTGTCATTTTGTGCTTCAAAACGGGCGAAAAAACTGTTCAGGTCATTTAGCAGAGAGGTGTTGTTCTCACAGCTCCGTGGCGCAGGCTTGTAGTCAGTGATGGCCTGTATGCCCTGCCATAGGCTCTGTGCATCTCTGCTGTCTTTGAAGTGTGTTGTTATTTTGTCTGTGTAATCCTTTTTTGCCTTCCTGATGCCCTGGGACAGGTTAGCCCTCGCTGTTCTTAGGCCAGCTACATCTCCAGCTCTGAAGGCTTTGTCTCTGGCCCTCAGCAGTCTGTGGACGTCTCCTGTCAGCCATGGCTTCTGGTTGGCCCGAGTGGTGATGTGTTTTATTTCTGTAACATCATCGATGCATTTGGTGATGTAGGAGGTCACAGTGTCTGTGTATTCCTCAATGTCAATGTGGTTGTTGTGGGTGGCAGCTGTTTTGAAGATATCCCAGTCTGTTGTTTCAAAGCAGTCCTGAAGTTGTGAGACGGCCCCCTCCGGCCACATTCTCACCTCCTTCAGAACCGGTTTGGTGACTTTTGCTCTTTGTCTGTATCGGGGCAGCAGCAGGATGCTAATGTGGTCTGATTGCCCGATGTGGGGGAGGGGTTTGGCTTTGTAGGCTTCTTTCTGTGGGGTGTAAACAAGGTCCAGGGTGTTTTGTCCTCTTGTTGGGAAGTTTACATGTTGGTGAAATTTTGGTAGTACAGTTTTGAGATTGGCGTGATTGAAGTCTCCAGCGATGATTGTGAATGCATAGAGGTAGGCTACAGTGCATCCAAACACTTTCACAGATCCAGAAACGTCACGCACATTAGCAGAGCAGCGGCAATTTCAAAGAGACAAAGCGGAGATTCATCATCTGACAGTACGGGGACATACAGCACCGAATCCACACAATCAATGCCAGCGATCGGTATGACCAACTTAAACGGTGTTCAATCCAATAATGTCCCCAATGGACAAACAACAGCATATGCGTGCCGCATTCCCTCCAATTTATACAGCTTAATGCGCATAAACACCAGCAAGCCTTACCTGGCTTTTGAGTGTCTTCCGAGGCTGTGGCCTAATGATCGAAAGTCAGTGCAATCTTCCGTCCTTTACCTCCGATGGTCCTTTCTCCCATTTGATCCTTGAAACGTCCGCAATTGCTTTCCTAATGCCGTCTGTTATTGACAAAAATGTAGCGACTTGTATCCAAAGCAAAGCAGTCGCTGAGAGGCTAAGGTATGGGTGTAGTTGATTGTATGACGCGCTGTTCCAAACAAAATATCCGCTGAGATCCAGATGCGTTTGACGGGTTTATTGAAAAAGATAGTCCAACTTAATCCAGTGATAACTAGATGTACCGCATAGCGGTACAAAACATGACCGCCGCTCAGTCCTGTACATCCATTCCGCGAAAATAAATCACACTTCAATTTGTCTCCATCTTTTACTCCATCCCCCACTCTTGAAACTTTTGTGTATGCTTGTTTGGCATGCCTGAGTGTGTGTGTGCGGCTGCACAGAAAGTAGCCTACTGGTGCTGAAAAGGTGAATAGATTGTAGAATAGCCAAAGAAGATGTAGCATTGTTATAAAACCTTTAAAATCTCTAAGCAATCACAAGTAGGGCAGTTCATCACAGTTCATCCATTGCAACTGGATTGATGAAAGGTCACTTACACCTGTAGGCTACATTGTATTTGGGAAAAGCAAAAGGTATCAGCATAATGTTATTTATTTATTTATTTATTTATTTTATTTATTATGTATTTATAAACAAAAACATCTCTGTCAGTTCCATGCCGTTTTCAACAGCTATCAAAAACAAAGGTCATTTTTGGATGGATGGATGTTTCTTCTTCTACATAAGATTTTAGTCATCTTTAGTTCATGTAATACTTTATTGTCAATGCACAAATTAAGTAACAGTAGTCTGAAACGTTATTGTTAATGCACAAATTAAGTAACAGTCGTCTGAAACGAAATGCTGTTTTACATCTAACCAGTGGTGCAAATAACTGACATGTCCAAATGGGCCTTGATGAAATGCGTCGCTAGACAGTTCATACACATTTTAACGGGCCAAAGTTGAAGAGCTATTGTCCGTTATTGTTCGTGCAAATATAGGCTGATTCATGTTCCCTTGCATTGTGTAACTGAGGTCCATGGCTAGTCTGGCTTTCATCAGACCAAGCTCAATCTTTTAAGAAATCAAAAAATAAATAGCGGGCAGATCAGGCTGGGTTCACCCAGCCTAGTCCATAGGCAGCCGATATTGTTTAATTTTCCGATTGAGATATACACGCTCTGGCTATTCTAAATGCAAAAATGCATCAGGGAGTTATGACAAAACGGTAACTAACAAACTAGATCCTAATAGAAAGCTGTTAGCTTCCCTAAGCTACAGGTAGGATTATAAGGTAGGCCTATTGACAACATAAATTGTCAATAGGCTATGCTGGCGACACAAATAAAATCTCCTTTGGAAACCAATGGCTTACGCCTTACAGTATCAAGCGGACTTAAACTGCCATATCGTGGCGAATGTTGTAATAACATTCACGCAGCTCCATTAGTCAAGGAAAGCGCGAATGAAGTAGCCACTTCTAAATGGGACCCACTACACAGTAGCTTAAGGTGTGTTGCTAAAGCAGCCATAATGAAATGAAGGTGTCATTGTTTGGATACTTCACACACACGTGCTTTTTAATTTCACAGACGACAACTGCCAAGCTGGAATCAAAGCACATCGATTCCCCTCTCACACCCTGCACGCACTTAAAACAAAATAAACAGGCGTCTCAGTCTCACGCATGTATAGGCAAAACTGTATCAGACCGGTGTAACGTTGGTAAATCTTCCATTGCACAGAATGATTTTGTAGCACATGCAATAAATGACAGTCGAAAGATACAAACAGTGCTGCTATCAATTTGCTTGGTATAACCGCATTTATAGTTTTCTACAAATGCAATCAATCAAATGGGCCTCCATCACTCAACCAACGCTAACGGTAACATTACCTAGGTCCTTATTGATATTACAAGATTAACGTACCTGCAGTAAAAACCAAGCATGTCCGATAAACATCCTCAGATTTATTTCGGCTTCAAGAAGAAATGGGAATTACACTTCATGTGAACATCGTCCTATCCTTATTAGATGTTCGCTTCGGTAAATTACAGTCCTTGTAGGAAGCGTCCATTGTTCTTCCAACCCACTTTTAACTTCCAACAAAATTACGTCTCACTGCAACGATGCGCCATCTAGTGGACAAACGACTACTTATCGCCAATACTGAAAATGCAGCCATGATGATGATGATGAATATTTATTTTGGCTTTCTTTTAATCCTACTGAATTTGTAATTATGTATCGGCCGTTCTAATACCGATAGTATGTGGGTGCCTGTGTGTGTGCATGTGTACATGTGTGCACCGCCATTTACAGGCCAATGAGTGTACAGTCACTAAATGTACACATAACCTAATTTTTTTAGACCCCCCCATGGATGAAATTCTACGAAACTTGGCATACCCCCAGAGAATGCCAGGTCAATCATACACATAAAATTTGGTGCAGTTCTGAACATCTTAACTGAAGATAGGGGCGATTAAAGCAGAATAATATTGCATTTTCATTTTTTACCGGGGGGATGGGGACGAAATGAAATTTTTGCGTAAAAGTCTAGTGGGGCTACATACCCACCAAATTTCATGTACCCCGGTGGTTCGGTGTCCCGGGTATCAATGACCAAAAATTCAGGAAGTAGATGACGGGAAAAATTCTTGAATTGTGTGCATGTGTGTGTGCATGTACAAGTTTATGTTTATGTGTGTGGGTGTGTGTGTGTGTGTATGTGCGTGCTTGTGTGTTTGCCTGCGTATGTGTGTTTGTGCATGTGCATGCATGCGTACATATGTCTACTGTGTGAGTATGTGTCATACGTATGATTACTGTAAATGTATGTGTATGCGTGTGTATCTGTTTATGCACATATGTGCACATGGAATGGGTTAACATGACCCCTGGAGGCAAACATACGGAAAAAATTGGTCATCCTAGGCCCTACAGTTCTCAAGATATTCACAGAGAACTGTGTCTGCCCTACCCTCCTTTCGGGGGGTCCAGTCCAGCGGGGGGGCTACAGATCAAAACGAAAAATGACAGTTCCATGCTATCCATGTGGGGGTACATGCCCACCAAGTTTTGTGTACCCCGGTCTTTCAGTGTCCCGGGAATCCTTGTTGGTGTACGTCACTAAATGTACACATAAATTATTTTATTGTAAGGCCCCCCATGAACGAAAGTACACAAAACTTGGCATGCATTCGGAGGGTGTCATAATGATCCTACACTTTTAATTGCGTGCAGTTTTGACCTTGTCAGCCTGAGATATTGTGATGAAAACACCAAATTTTTTGCTTTTTAATTTTTAACTAGGTGGCGCTATACATGAAATAAGTGGTAATGGGATGGGTTAACATGCCCCCTTAAGACCAACATACATAAAAAAGGTGGACCTCCTAGGCCCTACGGTTCTCGAGATATTCACAGAAAACTGTCTCCGGCCACCTACAGGCCAGTTGGTGTATAGTAACATAAATTAATTTATTGTGTGGCCCCCCATGAACGGAATTCCACAAAACTTGGCGTGCATACAGAGGGTCTCATAATGATCCTACACTTCCAATTTCGTGCAGTTTTGACTATGTTAGGTCACAGATACCTTCAATTACAACACCTCATTTTTACTTTTTTGTGTTTAACTAGGTGGCGCTATACATGAAATGAGTGGTTATGGAATGGGTTGACATGGCCCCTTGAGATCAACATACAAAAAAAAAAAGGTCCTCCTAAACCCTACGGTTTTCGAGATATTCACAGAAAACTGTGTCTGCCCTACCCTCCTTTCGGGGGGTCCAGTCCAGCGGGGGGGCTACAGATCAAAACGAAAAACGATGGTTCCATGCTATCCATGTGGGGTTACATGCCCACCAAGTTTCGTGTACTCCGGTCTTTCAGTGTCCCGGGAATCATTGACGGAAATTTGGGCATGCGAAAAAGAAAAAAAGAAAAAAAAAAAAAATCTGACTAAACCTATATGACCGCCGCTTCGCTGCGCGGCGGTCATAATAATAATAAACACCTTCATGGCTCCTACATGTACCTTTAATGTCTATAAACTTAACGACTCTGACCATCCATTTCTGATCGCCAGAATAGGGCCCATAGTGTCAACATTAACCCAAAACCTGGATGTGCGGACTGATTGATATATAAACCTATGTGCTATGAAACACTTAGGGCCCTAAGTGGCCCACTGTACACCTGGCGCAAAGAGTGACGCAAGGCTTGTTCTTATCTTACACCCAATTCAGTTATGATGAGTTTTTCCAATCCACTATAATTAAACAATGCACCCAGGGGTGTGTCAAAAATTGAAACAGGTGTAGTCTGGCGCATCCAAAAATCCCTATCTTACACATTACGCCACTGACCAAGAAAAACCTGATCTAAAGTGAAAGGCGCTTATATTTTTTCAACCACACCAAAACTGCATTCGGTGTCCCCCAGGTACCAAGCGCTTATTTTCCATATACATATAGTGGGGCTACATGCCCACCAAGTTTCATGAGCCCCAGTGTTTTGGTGTACCGTGAATCGTTGACCAAGAAAAATCAGACAAAAATAAAAATAAAAAATTGACAACTTGTATATGACCGCAATTGTATTGTCATGTTTTTACGCATGTATTTGAAAGCTAAGTGCAGTGCCGTGGTGACATGGTGATTTATAACCAGTAAATGAACTTTAAACAAAGTGATATCAGTATGTTATTACATACCAGTAATTGGCTGCAGTTATTAGATTTTCAAAGTTTTTTTTACCCAGCGAATAACGTATTAACCAGCCAATAATTACAGTATAGGCAAGTTATTACATTATTTGCTTTATTATATTAAAATGATTATGTTAGTGGCTGTTATTACATTATTAGCTGCTACAGTGTGATATACAAAACTAAACACAATAATGACAAAGGTCTTCTAGAGATGTGGAAAAGACCATTTTATTCTCTTTTTTTTTTCAACTTGAAACTTTTTTAAAGAACCTCCTAGTATTTTATACAGAGAATATGTACACATAGAAGGGTTTGATGGAGTCCAGACATGCAATCAATCCGTTTCATAAAAAAACAGTTATATACACAACACATTTGAATGCACTCAGCCATATAGTGTAGGCAAACGGCATCTCTTCCAAATATAAAACAAAATGGAATAAATATATTTACATGAAAAAAAAAACTCTAGTGAAAGGGAATACATGACTGAGGTGGCAGGTCTGATCACTTTCCTTTGTGAAGAGAAGTCTCACTCACCTGTTGGTTCTGGTAGCGACTGATCTGGCTCCAGGCATGCAGAACAGTGCCAGCACCAGAGACCAGATCTGCTCTAGAACTACTTCACAGTGGGCCTGAGCAGACGGGAAACATTTTTAAAGTCTTTCCAGTGTCAGTGAAGGCAGCTTGACAGTGCAAAAAAAAGGCTAAGACTAAGAAATCATGTACAGTGTGTGGGAGTAAATGAAATGGCCACGGTTGTCCAGAGGAATGAGCGAAGGCAGTGGATGGAACACACTACTTGTGGTTGTTCTCACAAGAACATTATGGCACACTGGAAAAGACGCCTGTGGTGGTTATGACAACAGCTGTCATGGAGAACCTAGAGGTAATGCATATGAAGAACACAAACTGGACACACACCTGCACATACACTCTCTCTCTCTCTCTCTCTCACACACACACACACATACAGTACACACACCTACACACAGAGGGCTACAGCTACAGCTGTTCTAGACAGTCTCATGTTATACTAGTTCTGGAGCTTTTTTCCAGATGCAAAAATGTCATTGATTGGGCTATTTTTGTAATAAAAATTATTTTTATCTACCCATCTCATACTGTAGATGCCCAATACCATGTGCACAGCACTGGAGAAACAAAATACTGTACTAGTGTTAAATTAAGTAAAATATGAGACATCAAAAGGAATGTGTTGATTTAGCACTGACTCCTTTTTCTCTCGCTGATTCATATCCTGCTGAATGACCAAGAATAACTAAACCTTGAGGTCAGGACATGGTCAAAACCACTGAGCTATATGACCCGCTTAGAAAGAAATTACATCTGAAGGCTAAGTAGACTCATACATGCACATAGCACATACACACACTCTTTCTCTCTCTCTCAGGTCTATGTCTGAAGACTGGGTGGCCCATGCAACAAAGCAGGCCACCAAGCAAACCGACACAGCTCAAAGGCAGGGGAAATCTGAAAAATAATGCACCCTGGGAGGGCTTTCAGGAATACTGTAACCAGGATTCGTGTTCCACTTGTACTTGTAACTTTCAAACTGACAAGGATAAAGCTAAAAAGACCATAAGAGTGGAGGTTCATCAAAAATACAAAAACAACTTCAAAGAAACAAAGCAAACAAAACCACATCAACTGCAGTAAAGAATAACAACCAGTAAAATAAAACATTTGATGTACATAATTCCGCACACATAATTTCGTATCCTGGGAGAAAAAAAGATCCTTAAGCGTTTTGGCGGTCCACACATTTTGGTGGTGTTTGCTTGAGTGCTGCCCAAGGCACCTGGGCTTGCAGTCATGTACAGTAGATACATACTGTACAAAACCACTGACATATATAAAAAAAACTGATCCCAATCAAACCTTTTGGAAATGATCCAAAAGGTAAATATGACAAGAGACACATTGCTTGGAGCACACCACACTATTCCCTGTGCACAATGTACTGTTTCTTATGCCAAAGCACACAACCAGCACATCAAGATGGAAAAGAAAAGGAAATAAAGCATGAACACCATAATCTCAGTATTGGTGTGTTCACACACTCACTGTCCTGTACACACTGCACCACTTGTTCAATCATGAGACAAAACCGTTTCACACTGGCAATCATTCCCAGTTTTGCCCTCTGGTTCTTAAGGTGACAGCAATCTAAACACAGCCAATATCAACACAGCACGCCAGCATAATGTGACTCTTGTGCACCTCGTGTGTGTGTGAAGAGGGTGTTTATATGCATGTGAATTTATGTGTGTGTGTGCACTGCACAACATGGATGGACTATTTCACCGCCACTATAGATACAGTTGGCAGAAAGGTTACTGCCCCCACGTTGGGAGAAAACATGCTAACAGCACACAATTAGAGTCAATGGGCAAAATCGCTAGATAAATCGAACATTTTCCCCCACGGGGGGCGTTTCAGCTACGGTATCCATGGCAACTGGGGGCGGTAACATGGCAGTTGTAGGCCTGTTCTGATATGAGAAATATAAAATAGGAGACATGTTCCTGGCAAATAAAACACTTTAAAAACTAGGGATTAAAAATGTTGATTTAAAAAATGAGTTTTGAGTGTCTGTATAACTATAGGTAGTATGCTTGCATGCAGTTCCCGTTGGGAGAACCTTTGACTGTACAGAATTGGTCTTTCAGGATTCAGACCAACCTTGCTTCAATTCCACATCTACCCAGCACTGTGCACGGCAAATATCTTAGAGCATAGCGTTCTAAAATCTTTGTTTTGCACAGCAAAGATCTCTATTGTCACATAAGTATTCATCGGAAGACAGATTGCCATGGTGAAACTATTTTGCTGTTGTAGACATTCGCAGATAGTCAGTGACCTTTCTCTGTCCTATGCCATGTCTGTCATTATGTGTCTTTATGATGTTTATTTTGTTTGTTTCTGTTTTCTTGTCATCCTCTGAAATAAAAGCCTGAACTATTACAATCATGGCTACAAACACTCCCAAATCCCCCCACATGTTCACCTGTCTGTCTTTCTTACACAGTTACACACACACACACACACACACACACACATGCACACACACACACATACACTCTCACCAACACACGCTCCCACGTACAGTGGGTAGAGGCGAGAGACGTGCTTGGTGGAGTCCAGCTGACGTCATGCAGGAGGGTGCAGGCAGGCACTCGCTCCAAATTCAACCAGCTTTGGGAGGGCGAGGGACAGTTCGGATTGCAGAGGGGGCCTTTGCCTCAGTCCGAGGGGCTGACCAGCCCACAGCGGAGGGCAGAGTAGATCACGGGTCTCTCCTCCAGAGGGACTCCTGGGGTGCGACCCGGCACTTGGCAGACTAGCAGGAGGTGTGGTAAATGTAAGACGGTGGAGAGGTCACCGGTGGGTCACTGAGGTCTAGTGCAGATAGTCAGTGTGTCTACCAGTGGCGGCTGGGTGGATGGTTTCTGCAGACCTCTCACCCCTTGTTATCGTAGCGTGTGCTGTGTTAGCCACCTCAAATGGTGATGGAGTACAACAGAGTCTGGAGAGAAAGCACACTGATGATGATGGTGGTGGTGGTGGTGGTGTGTGTGTGGGTGAGGGGCTGGCACTGGGGGCTACATTGTAGACAGCTGGGGGGGCTTGGAGACTGGTAGCTCCAGTAGAGCCTGAATGGTCACTCCCACCTTCACCAGGCCTCTCTCCTCCAGGATGTGGTGAGGCAGACACAGCTTATCCTAAAGAAGGAAACACACCCATGGTTTTAGAAACTCTCTAATTAGTGTACTTCAGTTTCACCTCACTGTACATCTTGTATACAGCATTTTATACAACAATTGGGTTCTATGGAACTATTTATTTGTTTCTGATTGGCCGAGAGACGTTCCATGAGTTGGAATATCCCTGGACATTTCAACTCAGACTCAGCACAGTTAATAATAAATCACTCCGCGATACAATGCGAAGATTTGAGACCCAGCTCTCCACTATTTCAAGCAATGGGTTACTCCTTAGCAAACCATAACGAAACAGTGCTTCACCACATCTGTGGATTAAGCCACACAGTCAACTCAATGTAAGTAAGATAAACGAGGATGCTAATTGTTCTCAGCATTGCCAGCATTGTGTATAATATGATTGTCACTTGGAGGAGACTTGTAGATAACAAACGTTAGCATAATTAGCTAACCGCTGCTAACGTGCTAGCATCGTCACGTCAGGCTGTGCACAGTAGTGTAACATTTATTCACTATACATTAATAAAGTTGAGTGGTTCTGCAATGTAGACTATGTTTCCGTTTTTTTGCAGTACCATGTCCCTTACATGACATGGCCCAGTGTCCTTGTAACATGCATGCAGCAAACCTAGATATGAATGTGATTTCAACATTTCTTTCAAGAAGACATGTAAACCACAAAGACCTGTAACGAGGGGTCTGGAATGTTGGTTACCTAGCAACCAAGACGCTGTCTATTGAAAAGGGAACTATTTTTTGATGCGTAAGAACGATGTCGAAATTAACATTTTTAAACAATAATGGGGTGTTTTCAGATTATTTAGTTTGTGGTAGAATTGTTGTATAAAAGCAATATAGCACTCGTGATCGTGGGATTGGTCATGGATATTCCCACGGCTGTTGTTGCCTGCGCCACTCGGCCTCCGGCCTCGTGGCTACGGCCGAACAACACCCGTGGGAATATCCATGACCAACCCCACTCTCACTCGTGCTATATTGCTTAAATATATCCTTAAAAAGGCATTGATGGTAAAAGATGAGATCATCAGCCAGTTTGCCAATTTTCAAGTGTTTTTTTTTTTTTCAAAATGTGCAGCACTGGCGTCTGGGAACTGGAGCAATGCCCAAATTCAATCTGAGAGCACAACATGCTTGTATACGTTGAGAACGTAAGAAAATACAGTCTGGTTGAGGGGCAAGTGGATTGAGGCATACCTGTGGCACACCAAGTTTCTTGCAGGCATCCAGGAAGTTTTCCACATTCCGACGACATTTGGCCATGCTGAGTTTTGGCTGATGAAAGACAAAGGGATACGTCAAAAAAGATATGAATGTGTCTTAATTTTTCACAGTTCAATCAGTCAATAATGGTGCTCCACAAGTAGTCAGTTTCCTTGTGTAATTTCGTTCAATTTTTGGGGGCATTATAAAAACCAGGCACGCCGGTGGCACGGGGATACGGAGGCTATGACACCCGCAGTTGTCCCCTTCACTTTTTATAAGGGAAAAAAATAGGCCTACATGCTAAATAAAAGGCTATACACTAGGCTATACACTTCTCGTTAACAGCCGTAGGCCTACTACTAACCACAGCCATCTAGACAGCACAATCTCAGTTGGTGGTGTGGTGTTGAGTGAAGGGTTGCCTGTAGGGGGTAATTAAAATGTGGATGTTGAAATCCCCCCCCCACACACACAAACACGCACACACACTCATGAGAGAGCACACATGCACACAGAAGCAAACACACACACACACACACACTTACATGTACATGACTTGCAAGAGTAGGGGATGGAGTATGACATGAAGACAAATTGGCAAGCGTGACTTATTTTTGCTTAAGAATGTGCAGAACTGAGCAGCGGCCATATTTTGTACCAGTATGTGGTACATCTAGTTTATTCAAGAAACTTCATAATTCATATAGTGATGAAAAACACACTTTTGGAGAAGGACTTTTGGAGAAATACGTTTTCATTCAGATTTACTTTCATTTTAATTTCAAGGCAATAAACTCCAAAATTGGCTTATGGTGTTTTTAATGTAAAAGTACACCATTTTCCAGATCCAAGGTTAGGTTTCCAAAAATATATAGTTTTACTAATCCCCAAGAAAACTGGTTCTGTCTGTCTGTTCTGTGCTGTCTAGATGGCTGTGGTTAGTAGTAGGCCGTAGGCCTACTACTAACCACATGACCAGTTTTCAACATGACATATTACATAGAACTGGTGCAGCAACAATAGGCTCCATCTCAGTGCCTATTACAGTTTTTTTCAGTTCCTAACAAGCGTTTGTCTAACCAGTTTTCACATTTTCAAAACTCTAAACACAATTAGCACAGCATCGGTCTTTTGTGGCCATACCATTCATACATTTCATGTCGTTTTCACACAATATGCAGTCAGTGAACACATTTCCACAATGCTTACATTTTCTTAACAAACAAGCTATACCTCCCAACAAAATTATGGATTGTTTTTGCAGTATTTACGAATGTTAACACCAGGCTTGGAATTTCACCATTCTGGGGGCAAGGCCACTTGGCCTTCAGTTGGGCATATTTGGTGGGGGGCACAAAGGCCACATGTCAGGGTACCGAGGCCAAAGTTAACTATTAGTAGTAGGCTATAAAAATGATCAAAGTTGTATTTAGCCTATTCACTGCAGTAGACCTGCATCACTGTATGAAACATTACAAAAACATGAAATGAAAACATGACATATTACATAGAACTGTAAATCATCTGACTATCTAATATTTACAGATATCTAGGCTATATATAACATTTATTTTATATTTGGCCTGTTATGAAATCATGTATTGAACAATTTAAGCACAGCTCAGCTTTAAGAAACTCAAATAGCCTAGATGCATGCTTAGCATTTTGTGATCATTAAGGCTACTTTTACAAACTCTTAGTCAGCTGTCCTCTGATTTATCAATATATAGGCGATATTTGTAACATTTATTTTGTATTTGACCCATTATGAAATCATGTGGAACAATTTAAACACATTGTAAAACTTAAAGCCCAAATTTGGAGACATCCATGTATGTCGAACTTTACTGCAAATTCAAAACTGGATTACTCTGGAACGGCTAACTGTACAGGGGACTCCTTTACACCTTTGTGTTCGGTAAGGTCTCCTGTTTATTCTGATATATGGGTTGTCATGTGTTAAAAGAAGGGTTCGTAAAGTATTACACCGAGATGAATGGGTGTGGAGATCATGGGACGCAAAACCTTCAGTAGAATGTATGATTAAATTGAATTATATTATTTACTTTTCTCGCGAACCATTCAACACAGCAATTATCGGCTAACATCGTTTAAAAGCTGAGAAAAAGCTCTTTCATGTGATACGTGTGATGTCTGTGTGATGAATAGGCTACTTCGCGAGTAGTTCAACTGAGAATGGGTGAATTTGGACGCACTTTCTTTCTTGCGCTGCCACTTTCTCCACTGCGTAAATGACTAAATTAATTTGCGCTGTGAATGCTAAGATTATTTTGACAGGCCACAGGCTAAATAAAAATCGCTATTAGTAGGACGCAAAGCAGAATATTGAAAGAAGGGGGCACCAAGGCCACCGTGGCCTGTAAACCTCTGATTTTCAAAGGGGCCTCACGGCCAACGCAAGGGGCTACGACGGCCAAAAGTCCTTTTTATCTGGGCTTTTTGCTGTTGTTTTTTTTGTTCAGAATGCTCGTGTGTTTCATGGATATTTTGTTCACTGTAAGCAATACTGTAAAACTGTAAACAGTATTTCTACTGTACCTCCTGTAATAAACAGTTAGAGGAAAAAAACTGATTTGCTTTTTACTGGAATACTTTTGAATGTGAACATTACATGTGGACATACAGTTCCCAACCAAGAAATGTAGTGTAGAAATGGTTGATTGCATGTTTTGCATGCAAATACCTGTAAAACTGAAACATAAAAGTCTATGCAGTTTTTGTAATGTCAACAATAGCCAGTATTTTTAAACCTTGTGTACTTTGATTGACTGCATGTACCTTGTGAAGTGAAAAGTTATTCTTTGACTGAATAATTTCATTTTGAGTCAGATTTCCAGTGTTTCGGTAAAGTTAGTGTGTGCAGAAAAAGATGTGTTAGTATGTGTTTAACAAAAAATGTTTTTGAGAAGAAAAATATCCATTTGGCCAATTGTGTTTTGTAGGTGTGAGTCTGTGTTTAGAAAAAGTATCTGAAGTATGGGTAAGCGCTTGTTAGCGATTGAAAAAAACTGTAAATCCAGACAATCCAACAATCCCTACTCGTGGCAGAACTGTAAATCTATCTCCCTCATGCAGTATGGGTGACAAACTGTGCTCATGATTGTGGTTGGTAGACTACTGGTATGTGTGTTAGCACAGGGATGCGCGGGCTTACCACTGCAGGAGAGGGCACGTGGATACTGGCCACAGAGCGAGGCTTGATATGGTTTGCTAGATGGCATAGCACCACACCGTCCATCAACGCTGCCCCAACGTCATCTGGCAACAGGACCTTCAGCCTGGACTCCAGATTCTGAAGAGAGTAAGAGAGAGAGCCATGCTTGATGCACTGCTACTGTGAAACAGAAAGCCTTCACTTTGTAGGGGATTATGAGTAGTTGCATGTTTATGGATACCACATACTGTACTAGCAGAGTAAGCAGCTGTTAACCCTTAAAACTCACATCATTTTTGCAGTGTTTTGCATTACTATGTTTTAAAAGAACACTATGCAAGATTTTCACCTTTACAGTATGAGGCCAATTGGATGGTAAACGAACTTGTAATAGGTGAATCATTCACCTAGCATAGCTATACAGCAAAGAAGTAGTGAGTCCCTACCGAGAAAACCAATCATGCAACTTCCAAGAGCGGTGGCCAGGTCTGGAATTCATTGGAGAACATGGTAACACTTTATTTTAATGTGTCGCTATTACAGTGTACCTACCTAATTAGGTACAGTGGTACAACCTGTGTAACAACATGTACTATCAGGTACTATCATTGTACTTGCATTATGTATTTGTGGGTACCTACATATAGTTGTTACATTGTAGACTTTTTATTAGTATTAGTAGACCTGTTCCAAGACATCGAAGACACAACATACATGTCACATGTAAGTAATTAACTGGTACACTTAATAGGTTTATTCCACTGTATCAAAGAGTAACAAGGTTGTAGCAGCACAGCTGTTACATGTACACTGAAGACAATGAGGCCTTGACTGGAGCTAAGAATGGTTTGTATATCAAATCTATCATGGGCAGATTTACCCCATCCAGCAGGTCTCAGGTCAGCTCTTTGCCTCTGATGAAAATTTAGGCAAATTGGCAAAGTTTTGTAAAAGCACTCAGTATTACAATGTAACAACTATATGTAAGTACCCACAAATACATAATGCACGTACAATGATAGTACCTGATAGTACATGTTGTTACACAGGTTGTACCACTGTACCTAATTAGGCAGGTACACTGTAACAGCGGCACATTAAAATAAAGTGTTACCGAGAACATTTATATTTGTGCTCATTTTTCGGTCGTCTGCCACCCAGATGTTTTTTGTTTTCTGCATTCACCATACCCTACATCTCCCTACACTTTATTACTATCAACACCAAATTCAGGCCAAATTCCCTCCAATTCAAGGTCCTGACACAAGGTCCTGACCTTTATCTACAAGAAAGGAGCTTCTTTGTTGCCATCGGAAACTGTACCTCAACACCAACGTCCTTGACCTGTGGTGTTCCCCAGGGGTCGATCTTGGGGCCACTATTATTCAACCTCTATATGCTCCCACTTGGACAAATCATTCAAAATAATTTGATTTCATATCATAGCTATGCAGATGACACACAAATTTACTTAGCTCTATCACCAAACAACTATGGTCCTCTTGAATCTATGTGTCAGTGTATAGAACAAATCAACACCTGGATGTCTCAAAATTTTCTTCAGCTGAACAAAGAAAAAACTGAAGTAATTATATTTGGTAAAAATGAGGAAAGACTTAGGGTTGCCACTCTCCTTGACACAAAAGGGTTGAAGGCAAAGGATACTGTTAAAAACCTTGGTGTATTAATTGACAGTGATCTAAATTTCAACAGCCACATGAAAGCGATAACTAAATCAGCTTTTTACCACCTCAAAAATATTGTCAAACTCAGAGGGCTGATGTCAAAACATGACTTAGAAAAACTCATTCATGCATTTATCTCCAGCAGGGTTGATTACTGCAATGGACTGTTCACAGGCCTTCCTAAAAAGACTATTAAACAGCTTCAGGTGATACAAAATGCAGCAGCTAGGACTCTAACAAAAACTAAAAGAACTGACCACATTACTCCAATTCTTAAGTCCTTGCACTGGCTTCCAGTAAGTCACAGAATTGACTTTAAAGCACTATTGCTTGTTTATAAATCAGTAAATGGAGCAGGACCTAAATACTTGTCAGACATGCTTCAGCAGTACACACCTTCTCGTCCTCTCAGGTCCCAGGTGAAAAACCTGCTAGTAAAACCTACAGTTAGAACTAAACATGGTGAAGCAGCTTTTAGCTGCTATGCGGCTCAGCTGTGGAACCAACTTTCGGATGACATTAAAAAGGCCCCAACTGTAGCCAGTTTTAAATCTAGACTTAAGACCAAACTGTTCTCAGACGCTTTCTGCTAACTGTGCCGAGTTACAAATTCTGAATCTGCCTCGATAATTATTCTACTTTGTCTTTTACTTTTTTTACTACTTTTGCCTTTGTTTTTGCTTACTAATTATTCTTTATTTTTAAATGATTTTACCTTGTGTTTTATGTTTTCCTTTTATTATGATCTTTACCTTTTAACTATTCTTTGACTATATCGCCCTTCTATGCTTTTATTTGTTATTATCGTTTGGTTTTGTTTATGTAAAGCACATTGAATGACCTCTGTGTATGAAATGTGCTATATAAATAAACTTGACTTGACTTGACTTGACTGACACGGCATAGTTTGAGACCAAGGAGTCACACAACCTCCTCACTGCAGCTTCATGAATTCCCCTAGGGCTACTGGTCGTGGAGGTGGTCTGGTCACTGTTTATAATAACAACTTTAAATGTAGAAATTGTACAAATTGATATGTTCTCCACTTTTGAGGTACAGCTTGTAAAGATAAATGCCACCCTTCTCTGTGCATTAGTTTACCGACCACCAAAAATTAAGCTTAATTGTAATTTCATTCATGAATTTGCTGATCTACTATCTTTTATGGCCTCTCGCTCTGACAATTTCATGATTTTAGGGGATTTTAACATTCACATCTGTTGCCCATCAAAACCTTTGGTTAAGGACTTTTTATGCCTTGTGGACTCTTTCAATCTTGTGCAATCTGTTATGGCCCCGACGCATCAGAAAGGCCACACATTAGACCTAGTATTGTCTTATGGTTTCAATGTTTCCAACTTAGAAATTATGGATGTTGGGGTCTCTGATCATTTTTTGATTTTATTTGAATCTATTTTGTTTGGTCCCCCTGTATCTCCCCCTAAGTCCTATTCCTTTGCCCGTTCTATTAATTCCACCACAGCCACAACATTCTCTAATACTTTCATCCTCTCTCACTCACCTACTATCTCTGTTGCTATTTCCACCTGCTCTGACATTGAAAAATTAGTCACTCTCTTTAATGCATCATGTCTTGAGACCTTAGACTGTGTTGCCCCACTAAAACAAAAGCGTGTCAAAACTATCACCACTCCATGGTTAAATGCCACGACCCGTTCTGTCAGAAAATCTTGCAGGAAAGCAGAGCGCAAATGGAAAAAAGAGAAGCTTCAGGTCTTCTATGACCTTTTCAGAGATTCTCTAAAGACCTACCAAAACTCTGTTAAGGCAGCAAAGGTTGAGTATTATGCTCAGCTTATCAACAATAATGCTCATAGGCCAAAAGTTTTATTTAATACCATTAACTCTATTATAAATCCTGCCTCTGCGTCATCTACTCTTGCCCCTTCAACAGAAATCTGTGAGAAGTTCCTCAACTTCTTCATCGATAAAATTGACAAAATAAAATCTCAAATCTCACCTCCAGATTCGGATCCCTCAGTGATAGAACTTTCACCTAGCTGCCTCCAACAGTTTCAGGCTATATCTTCCTCCCAGCTTTCTGAGGTGGTCTCCCATATGAAATCTACATCCTGCCACTTAGATGTTTTACCTGCACGCCTTTTTAAAGAAGTTTTTACCATCATCTGCCCTCTTGTATTGGCCATAATTAATCACTCACTAACCAATGGAGTGGTCCCCTCAGGTTTTAAACGTGCAATTGTGCAACCTTTACTTAAGAAACCTAACCTTGAGCCCAGTGACCTGAAGAATTATAGGCCTATTTCTAAATTACCTTTTCTGTCAAAGATACTAGAAAAGGTTGTCCTCTCTCAGGTTTCTTCTTATCTGAGTGAGTTCAATATATGTGATAAATTCCAATCAGGTTTTAGATCTCTGCACAGCACTGAATCGGCCTTGCTTAAAGTCCAAAACGACATCCTCTTAGCAGTTGATTCTGGATCTTGCGCCCTCTTGGTGCTTCTTGATCTGAGTGCAGCATTTGACACCATTGACCATAACATCCTATTAAAACGCTTGGAGGTTGAAGTTGGTCTCCAGGGTTCTGTTCTGCAATGGTTCTCTTCTTATCTTAGTGATAGATCATTTTCAGTTAGTTTAGGCAATTTCTCCTCTTCCTCTGCCCTTATAAAGTGTGGTGTTCCTCAGGGTTCCATTTTGGGCCCTCTTTTATTCTCTCTTTATATGCTACCCCTTGGCTCAATTTTTAAAAAGTATAACATTCAGTATCACTGCTATGCAGATGACACTCAGTTTTACCTGCCTGTTAACACTAATGGCATTTGTTCTTTGGAGAATATTTTTAACTGTCTCAGTGACATCAAATGCTGGATGGCAAGAAATTTTCTTCATCTGAACGAAAGTAAAACTGATATAATTATTTTTGGCCCTCCAAGTGATGTTTCTATCTTGAAAAATGCACTAGGACCTCTCTCTGCAAACTGCCACAGTGAAGTAAAGAATCTTGGGGTTTTCTTTGACTCCTCTTTAAATTTTAATAAGCAAATAAATAGTGTGGTCAAAGGCAGCTTTTTCCAGTTAAGAACCATTGCAAAACTGAAGCCCTTTTTGTCCTTCTCCGATCTTGAAACTCTTATACATGCTTTCATAACTTCTAGACTAGATTATTGTAATTCATTATATGCAGGCCTGACCCACTCCACTCTCAACAGACTTCAGCTAGTTCAAAATGCAGCAGCTAGATTATTAAGTGGCTCTAAGAAACGTGAGCATATAACTCCTGTGTTGGCTAAGCTGCACTGGTTACCTGTGGAGCACAGAGTTAAGTTTAAAATGTTACTTTTTGTCTTCAAAGCCCTCAGTGGTTTGGCACCCAGTTACATAGGTGACCTACTAATTCCTTACAGCACTCCAAGATCACTTAGGTCTTCATCTCAGAATCTTCTCTATATCCCCAAAACACGCCTTAAGACTAAGGGTGATAGAGCCTTCTCTGTTGTTGCCCCCCAACTCTGGAATAGCCTACCTGTACATATTAAGTCCTCTCCAACCATTGACTGCTTTAAGTCTAACTTAAAGACTTTCATTTTCTCCCAAGCTTTTAATCTACCTTAATACCCCCCCCCCCCCCCCACACACACACTCTTTATTCTTTATTTTATTTTTGACCAATTTGTGTATTATTTCAATTATTTATTTATTTTCCCCCCATGTTATATTGTTGTTGTACCATTGTCATTGTTTTATGTTTGTTTGTAAGCACTTTGGTTCAACTCAGTTGTTTTTAAATGTGCTATAGAAATAAAGTTGACTTGACTTGACTTGACTTGACACGTTAAGGCTTTACAGATGCTCACTGTCAGGTAGGGTTGCAAATTTACAGGAATTGTCTTAATCGACTTTCAGTAACGTTAATGAACAATAATCATTTATTCATTTAACCCGGACGTCACCTGGCCGCCCCCAAACCACACGCATTATGACAACACACACACAGCAGACCTAATAAATTCCTCAATGAAGTCATTTCAAGACATGTAGGCTACTTTGAAAAAATGGGCTGGACACACATACACACACACACAAAAAAAACGTGACCATTAAACAACTGCCTGAACCAGCGACTTCCTAAAGTTACAGGTTGGTTAGTCTATATGTTCTTATTCAGAAAAATGAACATAGCCCTGCCTAATATCTACATGTTCTGGGGTGAGGTTGCTACACTGTGGAGTGCGGTTTTGGAATTGCAGCATTCTACATGGTCTCTATACATTTTTACTTAGCCATAGAGTATCCTTTCTATTCCATTTTCTATTTATTTAGTTTAACTAATGGCAAGACTAGACTAATGAATTGCATCCACATATCCTTATGCATTATACACAACTATTTTTCCAAACTCAAGCAAGCCTTCCTCAGAAATCAAATTACTCTCTTGCATCTTTAAAGGGGTGGGCACTCAATTAGACCACCACCAAAACAATGTAATGACATTAAATAATGTTAATAGTTTAGCTCACAGGGGGTATAGTGGCCTATGCCATGAAGGTTTAATTACTCCTCTCTCTCACTTCCCTACCTCTCGCACACTATTTTCAGCATTTTTGTTCTCAGAGGATCAAACTGTTTCAGTACTCATGGGGGGCAGAAGGGAATTTTATCAATGTAGGTCTTGTTGCCAAGCTATGCATCCCCTCAACACCCCTGGAAGCCAATGCCCTAATTTGAGTCAGGCTTGCCCAGATAAACCACACTATAGCTCTGGTGCGTCTTCTCATCTCTGGTAATCAGCGGGAGAATATTGTGTTCCATCTGATTGACTCACCTCAGGCATCTGTCATTCCAGGACACCCCCCCCAGCTGGCACAACACAATCCACAATCTAGAGCTCAGTCTGCACCAGACTCTGTTCTTTGACCCCCAGATGATTTCCCTGACTTGTCTGCTGTTCCTCCGAAATATCTGGATTCTTAAGATCTTAAGACCGTATTTAGCAAGACAAGGGCCACCTCCCTCATCCTGATATTGTCTACATCTCTCTCGGAACACATCCATCATGTATGACGAGTGCTTCAGCGCCTCTTGGAGAACCAGATTTTTGGATGTTTCACATTATTCTTGGGATATGTCATCACAGCAGGAGGAATTCAGATAGATTACCAGAAGGTCAAGGCGGTAGAGGATTGGTCCCAACCCACATCACGTTTTGTGGGGTTTGCCAATTTCTATCGCCGTTTCGTGCGTAACTTCTGTACCCTGGCTGCACCCCTCACTGCCCTGATTTCCTCCAAGCTGAGGTTCTCTTGGAGTCCAGCTGCTGAGAAGGCATTCTTAGAACTTAAGAGGTGGTTCACTACTGCTCCCATCCTTACTCAGCCTGATCCAGTCACCTCCATTCTGGTATGGACAGATCACAAGAACCTTGAGTATATCAGGTCTGCAAGACGCCTCCATCCCGCCAGGCCCGCTAGGCACTCTTCTTGGCCCGATAATTTTATTCTGTCCTATCGCCCCGGCTCTAAGAACGGCAAACCAGATGCCCTTTCCCAGCAGTTCCTGGCATCTGAGGAGTCTACAGAAGTCACCACTATAGCAGTGGCAATTGCTGCTCTTTGGAACAGGGGAAGCTCTGACAAAAATGGTCAATTATTAAATTAATACTAGATGTACCGCATAGCGGTACAAAATATGACCGCCGCTCAGTCCTGTACATCCGTTCCGCGAAAATAAATCACACTTCAATTTGTCTCCATATTTTACTCCATCCCCCACTCTTGAAACTTTTGTGTATGCTTGTTTGGCATGCCTGAGTGTGTGTGTGCGGCTGCACAGAAAGTACCCTACTGGTGCTGAAAAGGTGAATAGATTGTAGAATAGCCAAAGAAGATGTAGAATTGTTATAAAACCTTTAAAATCTCTAAACAATCACAAGTAGGGCAGTTCATCACAGTTCATCCATTGCAACTGGATTGATGAAAGGTCACTTACACCTGTAGGCTACATTGTATTTGGGAAAAGCAAAAGGTATCAGCATAATGTTATTTATTTATTTATTTATTTTTTATGTATTTTTAAACAAAAACATCTCTGTCAGTTCCATGCCGTTTTCAACAGCTATCAAAAACAAAGGTCATTTTTGGATGGATGGATTTTTTGTGAATGTTTCTTCTTCTACATAAGATTTTAGTCATCTTTAGTTCATGTAATACTTTATTGTCAATGCACAAATTAAGTAACAGTAGTCTGAAACGTTATTGTTAATGCACAAATTAAGTAACAGTAGCCTAGTCTGAAACGAAATGCTGTTTTACATCTAACCAGTGGTGCAAATAACTGACATGATGAAATGCGTCGCTAGACTGTTCATACACATTTTAACGGGCTAAAGTTGAAGAGCTTTTGTCCGTTATTGTTAGTGCAAATATAGGCTGATTCATGTTCCCTTGCATTGTTTAACTGAGGTCCATGGCTAGTCTGGCTTTCATCAGACCAAGCTCAATCTTTTAAGAAATCAAAAAATAAATAGCGGGCAGATCAAGCTGGGTTCACCCAGCCTAGTCCATAGGCACCCGATATTGTTTAATTTTCCGATTGAGATATACACGCTCTGGCTATTCTAAATGCAAAAATGCATCAGGGAGTTATGACAAAACGGTAACTAACAAACTAGATCCTAATAGAAAGCTGTTAGCTTCCCTAAGCTACAGGTAGGATTATAAGGTAGGCCTATTTACAACATAAATTGTCAATAGGCTATGCTGGCGACACAAATAAAATCTCCTTTGGAAACCAATGGCTTACGCCTTACAGTATCAAGCGGACTTAAACTGTCATATCGTGGCGAAAAGTTGTAATAACATTCACGCAGCTCCATGAGTCAAGGAAAGCGCGAATGAAGTAGCCACTTCTAAATGGGACCCACTACACAGTAGCTTAAGGTGTTTTGCTAAAGCAGCCATAATGAAATGAAGGTGTCATTGTTTGGATACTTCACACACACGTGCTTTTTAATTTCACAGACTACAACTACCAAGCTGTAATCAAAGCACATCGATTCCCCTCTCACACCCTGCACGCACTTAAAACAAAATAAACAGGCGTCTCAGTCTCACGCATGTATAGGCAAAACTGTATCAGACCGGTGTAACGTTGGTAAATCTTCCATTGCACAGAATGATTTTGTAGCACGTGCAATAAATGACAGTCGAAAGATACAAACAGTGCTGCTATACATTTGCTTGGTATAACCGCATTTATAGTTTTCTACAAATGCAATAAATCAAATGCCTCCATCACTCAACCAACGCTAACGGTAACATTACCTAGGTCCTTATTGATATTACAAGATTAACGTACCTGCAGTAAAAACCAAGCATGTCCGATAAACATCCTCAGATTTATTTCGGCTTCAAGAAGAAATGGGAATTACACTTCATGTGAACATCGTCCTATCCTTATTAGATGTTCGCTGCGGTAAATTACAGTCCTTGTATGAAGCGTCCATTGTTTTTTCCAACCCACTTTTAACTTCCAACAAAATTACGTCTCACTGCAACGATGCGCCATCTAGTGGACAAACGACTACTTCTCGCCAATTCTGAAAATGCAGCCATGATGATGATGATGAATATTTATTTTGGCTTTCTTTTAATCCTACTGATTTTCATTTTTTACCGGGGGGGGGGGGGGGCAAATCACAAATGAGTGATTATGAGCCAGGTTGATGTGGGCCCTTGAGACCAACATACCATAAAAGATTCACAGAGAACTGTGTCTGCCCTACCCTCCTTTCGGGGGGTCCAGTCCAGCGGGGGGGCTGCAGATGAAAACGAAAAATGACGGTTCCATGCTATCCATGTGGGGGTACATGCCCACCAAGTTGTGTGTACCCCGGTCTTTCAGTGTCCCGGGAATCCTTGTTGGTGTACGTCACTAAATGTACACATAAATTATTTTATTGTAAGGCCCCCCATGAACGAAAGTACACAAAACTTGGCATGCATTCAGAGGGTGTCATAATGATCCTACACTTTTAATTTCGTGCAGTTTTGACCTTGTCAGCCAGAGATATTGAGATGAAAACACCTAATTTTTTGCTTTTTAATTTTTAACTAGGTGGCGCTATACATGAAATAAGTGGTAATGGGATGGGTTGACATGCCCCCTTAAGACCAACATACATAAAAAAGGTGGACCTCCTAGGCCCTACGGTTCTCGAGATATTCACAGAAAACTGTCTCCGGCCACCTACAGGCCAGTTGGTGTATAGTAACATAAATTAATTTATTGTGTGGCCCCCCATGAACGGAATTCCACGAAACTTGGCGTGCATACAGAGGATTTCATAATGATCCTACACTTCCAATTTCGTGCAGTTTTGACTATGTTAGGTCACAGATACCTTCAATTACAACACCTCATTTTTACTTTTTTGTTTTAACTAGGTGGCGCTATACATGAAATGAGTGGTTATGGAATGGGTTGACATGGCCCCTTGAGATCAACATACAAAAAAAAAATGGTCCTCCTAAACCCTACGGTTTTCGAGATATTCACAGAAAACTGTGTCTGCCCTACCCTCCTTTCGGGGGGTCCAGTCCAGCGGGGGGGCTACAGATCAAAATGAAAAACGATGGTTCCATGCTATCCATGTGGGGTTACATGCCCACCAAGTTTCGTGTACCCCGGTCTTTCAGTGTCCCGGGACTCATTGACGGAAATTTGGGCATGCGAAAAAGAAAAAAAAAAAAAAAAAAAAAAAATCTGACTAAACCTATATGACCGCCGCTTCGCTGCGCGGCGGTCATAATTATTAAGGTGCTATATTGTTCTTTGAGGGCAAAAATTATCCGAAAACCCAGAATAGGCCAAACAGTAGGCTATAGAGTTGGCATGGCAGACATGGCATAATGTAGCCTACACCGTTATATAGCGTGCTACCTAACTTAGCCTAAATACACAACTGAAACAAAAGCAAGTCACAAACTCTGTAACTCCACATTACGGTTTCATTTACAGTATGCTATTTACAAAGACAAATAGAAACCGACTGTATTGCTCCCAAATGAGAATTTGAGCTGCAACTTGCCTTGCCTCTCGACTTCACCTGCCAACACTAACGTTAACGCATCCCTTGAACTTGAACCACTTCCTGTCAGATCGCTTGTCCAATAAACGTGTAGCTTTTCTGCACTGAGATAAGCCCACTCTGTAGTGCCATTGAAAGTCCAGTGAAGCCGATGGGTTTTTTGCATGTTTTTTTGATGGATCGTGTCGTCACAGCATGTATTACGGGTGCGAAATCACGATAAATGACCGGCAAAACCTTATTGCTGAACAAACTAGCCATGAAGATGAACATGTTTTCAGCATGTTCTAGTTGGAATAGTAGGCTAGAAGCTAATGTGTTATTTATAGTGTTATTTTATGCAATTTTCCGTGATATTTTAGGAGGCTGAGCTTCCCCTGTAGTCGTAGAGCAATCGCCTCTGCACTATAGACCCTAAGAGGTGTTTGGTTGCAGCAGCCCAGTGGGATATCGATGTATTTTCCTAGCAGACCAGCAGGTCTTTCCGCAACCAGGTTCTCCTATAGGGACACTCTCAAGACTCTCTTGTCTTGACTCTCAAGACTCTCTCACCCTGGCGACAGATGTATGGCAGCCTTCATCAGTCAGAGGTTCTGGTGGCCCGCCATGAGGGAGGATGTCCACAGCTTTGTTTTGGCCTGCCCTGTCTGCACCCGGAATAAGACATCCAACAGTCCATTTGGCCTTCTACAACCCTTGCCAATACCTAAGAGACCCTGGGATATATTGAACCCATTGTCTGCTGATGCTACAGGTGGTAAAGGCTTGCTTTTATGCCTTTACCACCTGTAGCATCAGCAGACAATGGTTTTACACGACCATATTGAAAGGTTGGTTTGAAACTCTATTTCATTTGATTCCATCATTTCACACACCTTCTCCTTCTACTATTGGCTGATATGGCTAATGCAGACATTTGGGTTCAGGACCATGGTTTGGGCAACTACCACCCTAGGCTTAAGTTGTGAGCGTCACTACGAGTTAGAGTTTGTAACAATACCATATCTTAATCAATCTACATGACACAAGAGTGTAAAGTATTTTTGTACTGTCTGACCTGTCGAAGGAGGCGTATCTGTTCCATCTCTTCTCTCAGGTGCTCCATCTTCCTCCGCATTGTGAAGCTGGGGTCGATGGTGTTGTACTCCTGCCGGCTTCCTCGGGAGAAAGCTGCAAATGGACAGAAATCAAGGTTATGGATGTAAGAAATTGAGGTAAGGATGAAATTAAGGTAAGGATGCAGGCCCACATACACTTTATAACATGACAAAAACACACATAATTTAGTGTTTCCCACAGAATTAGATTCAATTTGTGGTGGTAGCTCACTTGGGCAATGTGTGTGTGTGTGTGTGTGTGTGTTTGGGGGGTGGGGGGGTGGGGGGGGGGGTTGAGTGCCTGTCACTTTAAGACATTTGTGAGGGAGGAACCCTCACAGTTTTGGGACAAGCACTTCTGAGTCTTGGAAAACACTTTTCCATTTACAACGGGATTTTGCAAACATTCGGTGTCAGAGTCAATAAAATGAATAAATCCCTGCATGAGTAACCTAGTCGAAATTGACAAGCTGTAACTAAGCATGCTAAGCTCGACATCCAAACAGTATTCTAACGTTAGCTTACAGATACAGCTTGATTACATAATGAATGCAGCAGTTTTTAACACATTTACGCAGCATGGTCACGATGCTAAGCGGATTTAATAGCAATTCAGCCTGTTGTCTTCTATACAATGCTTCTAGTATAAGTATAAGTATATATACTTTTTTGATCCTGTGAGGGAAATTTGGTCTCTGCATTTAACCCAATCGGTGAATTAGTGAAACACAAACAGCACACAGTGAACACACAGTTAGGTGAAGCACACACTAATCCCGGCGCTCGGGGAGCAGTGAGGGGTTAGGCCATAAAGGTTTACCCATTTTTTTCCCTTTGATTCCCTGATATTTTAGGGGACACTGATGGACCTGTACACACGAAACATGGGGTAATAGCACCACTACGCTGACAAGGCCAATAAGAGTTTCAGTCCCAGGGAAAGCCAATGAGCAATAAACCAGCTGCAATATGATTTAATACACTCCTAGAAAAACATCTTGATACCATTTTGATCATTTCAGCAACTTGTTTTCAGAGATGTTCATATCAGTGGTTTCGGCCTAAGCCGGATGGCTGTGCCATACTTCCACAACACTCCTCCTTGACCTGTGGCAGAGGTTAAATAATATGAAGTAACAGTTCACGGGAACCAGCGAGCCCTCTTTTCCATGGAACTGCGTATCTTGGCCCACTGCCATTGCCTCCAGGTCAGATTCCAGAAGTGATCTTGATACCATTTTGATCATTTCAGCAACTTGGTTTCAGAGAAGTTCATATCAGTGGTTTCGGCCTAAGCCGGATGGCTGTGCCATACTTCCACAACACTCCTCCTTGACCTGTGGCAGAGGTTAAATAATTAAGCAATATAGCACGAGTGAGAGTGGGGTTGGTCATGGATATTCCCACGGGTGTTGTTCGGCCGTAGCCACGAGGACGGAGGCCGAGTGGCGCAGGCAACAACAGCCGTGGAAATATCCATGACCAATCCCACGATCACGAGTGCTATATTGCTTTTATACAACAATTCTACCACAAACTAAATAACCTTAAAAACACCCCAATATTGTTTAAAAATGTTAATTTCGACATCGTTCTTACGCATCAAAAAATAGCTCCCTTTTCAATAGACAGCGTCTTGGTTGCTAGGTAACCAACATTCCAGATCCCTCGTTACGGGTCTTTGTGGTTTACGTGTCTTCTTGAAAGAAATGTTGAAAGTCGGGCTGAAATCACATTCATATCTAGGTTTGCTGCATGCATGTTACAAGGACACTGGGCCATGTCATGTAAGGGACATGGTACTGCAAAAAACGGAAACATAGCCTACATTGCAGAACCACTCAACTTTATTAATTTATGGTGAATAAATGTTACACTACTGTGCACAGCCTGACGTGACGATGCTAGCACGTTAGCAGCGATTAGCTAACTATGCTAACGTTAGTTATCTACAAGTCTCCTCCAAGTGACAATCATATTATACACAATGCTGGCAATGCTGAGAACAATTAGCATCCTCGTTTATCTTACTTACATTGAGTTGACTGTGTGGCTTAATCCACAGATGTGGTGAAGCACTGTTTCGTTATGGTTTGCTAAGGAGTAACCCATTGCTTAAAATAGTGGAGAGCTGGGATGAGAACATTGTGTCAAATCTTCCCATTGTATCGCGGAGTGATTTATTATTAGCTGTGCAAAGTCTGAGTTGAAATGTCCAGGGATATTCCAACTCATAGAATGTCTCTCGGCCAAGCAGAAACAAATAAATAGTTCCATAGAACCCAATTGTTGTATAATATGAAGTAACAGTTCACGGGAACCAGCGAGCCCTCTTTTCCATGGAACTGCGTATCTTGGCCCACTGCCATTGCCTCCAGGTCAGATTCCAGAGAAGTGCTTATGTGGGAAAGATTAGGGACTGCCTAGAGCTGCACCACAGGTGCAGGGGTGCAGGAGAGGGACAAAGACTTCATTCATTCGCACACACACACAAACACACACAGTCACCCACCACATCTCTCCCTTCTTATAAAACATTTTGTGTCGACTCCTTTTTTGTGGCTTTACGACATTGAAAAACAAAAAACAATTCTGGCCGTCTCGGTCACTCACAGCTCAGCTCATCAATATGCAGGCCACCACTGAGCTGTATGGGGACACTTACCATCTGAACACAGATGAGGACACAGACCATTGTGATTAGAATGGAAAAAGACTAATGAAACAGAGGTGTGAGATCACCAAGTCATCAAAAAGTCAGCTCATGGCTCAACTTCTGCAAAACAGACTTTAGCTTTCCAGCATTTATGTAATTCTTTATCATTTATTTCAGTTTTTGTATACCTTAAACGGTATATTTTTTTTCACATTCATTTCGTATATTCATTTAATTATATTATTACTATTTTACTATTAGTACCATTAATATTACTGTTTTTCAAATGCTTTGGCAATATGGCACCTTGGGGTAGAGGTGTCTCTTCCAAACATCTCCATAGGAAAATCTTGGTGTATGTAATTTTATTTTGTTGGATTTTTCTGTTTGATTCTGAATTGATTAGTCAGATTAGTAGTGGTGAGATTACAAGGTTTTAGTGTAAGTGGGCTGAGGGGACTCTTCTCTATGTCTTTTCAGATCTAGCTTTAAGATTTAATGAATTGGGGTCACTTGTTCTGACATGTTTCCAAAATGTTTATAATATTTTTAATATTTAAAATGAGAGGATACTGGCCCAGTTCAGCCCTGCATCCATTTTATGGTGTGTTTCTCTGTACTTTAAGAATGGTGTTGCAAATTCCCTTTGGAAAACAATGAATTTATAGCCTGACGTTGTCATACTCAAATTCTAGTCAGAATATGAGTCTGATACTGCTCCATTGGGACGTAATTATGGGGCGTGCTTCAACTGATACAGGGGGGGAATGCCTCTGCACTCAATTGGATAGACCTAACCAATCAGAGCAACAAAATAGCTTACCATGTGGTGTAGGAAGAAAACACACGAACCATCCTTCTGCTCCTATATCCCCTCCGTTTTTAAAATAATTCTGTTGAACAGTGATATGCTACAAACATGTTAAACAGCTGGGAAAGGCTGTCGCAAATCCCTCGAACAGGTGGTCAATCAGAGATTTCAAACGAACGAGGGAACATGTCGCAATGCAACAGCGCTGTTTTCCCTTGATGAAAGTGAAACCACCAGTTTTCCTACATCTCAACTTTGGCCAAAGTTTTCAGAAATAATCGTTTTCAGTGATACAAACTCATTAAATAATATGAATTTTCCATATGGGGTCTTAAAAGCCATGTATCCTTCTAGCCACAGCGTTTTTGTTTCAAACATAAGCCTAATCTAAGCGTGCTCAGATGACGTGATAGACCAAGCGCTGTTGCTCACCTGTCCATCATCGTAAAGCCTGATTTGATTGGTCCGCCTGATTTAGGGCGAGCATACTTGCCCCACAATGGAGCAATGCCAGACCGAACTTCCCGTGGGGCGGGACTAAGTTCGGAATGGCACCGAGGCTAATGAATTTAGTCTTTCATGTCATATTTCAGGAAAATAATTGTATTTATTTTGAAGTCTCCTCATAAAGGGATTTGACATTAGTAATCCATACATCTCCATTTTGGATGGATAAATCCTCAGATTTTTTGTTTGTAATGTTTTCAAGTAATCCCAAAATGTATTGAAACCAATTGATTCTTCCATTGAATTATTTCTCCTGTAATCAGATTTATTAGATTACTAGAGTTTATAGAATGTTTGCCTTAGGGACTCCCTGTATTGTAGGCGAATATTCTGATCAGGGCTCTACACTAACATTTTTTTTCAGGAGCACTTGTGCGCCCAAGTTAAAATATTTAGGAGCACAGACAAAAAATTGGGCGCACAGTCAGTTCTGTACTTAACTTACACATAATCTAACATTATACTGCAGCTAACAGTTAAACATGCCAGTGCACCAATTGCGAATATTAAGAATGACTGACAACATTTAGGCTACAGGAAACAGGATTTTAAAGATCAGTGCATACTTTATTTTCAGTCTGTTCTATTTTCCTACATTTTGTTAATGTAAAATAACATAATATATTGCCATATTTGCATTTAGCCTGTATATCAAGTATCCTGCCAAATGTAGGCCAATTTATTTATTTGTGAATCCATCTATAGCTAAACCAAATATGCCCATGGTGACCTATCTGACTGCATACTGCCTAATACTACTACTAAAACAGTCCATTTTCTCTTCCACAAAACCCAACATAGGCTAATCAAGGATATATGTTTTATACTTTTAGTTTTTATTTGAAATATCTGCATTGATGGGGGCAGTAGGCAAACATTAGGCCTACTTTCATTTTGCACTTCAGCTTGTATTCGGTGTAAACAAACAAGCATGCGTGGAAGCCTGGAGTTGTCAGTAGCGTTCTACCTTTGAATAAAATGGGAGTATTACGGGAGGCTACTTTTGTGCCGGTTCGCTACAGCTATATTTTGCATATTGCAGCCAATACGTCAACTGGGCTAAAAGGCATGTTAGGTTACCTTTCCTTCTCTCACTGCATTCTCAGAATATCATCCTGTTCCTCCTATATCCAATGAATTCGGTGGATAGAAGAACTAATTTCTTCAATCTTTGCACAGGCATGAAAACAGGTCAGGGGTGAAAAAGGTGAGAAGGGCGCGCAAAGTGGGAAATGGCCATTTCATAGCAAAACAAGCGCGAGTGACATTGTTGCCAATAGTGCATAGCTTCCATGGAGTATGAAGTTGCCTAAAACCAGAGATTTATAAAGAAAACAAACTACAAAATGACTATTTTTTTACAAAAAAAATACTTATTATTTCTTCTTTTTGGCTTGGGCCTAAGTGTGAAGGGGCCCAATTGCGCTGTTTGGCAACATGCTTCACCCTGGCCCTCCTCTCCTCCTCAGTAATCTACATGAGTTTTCTTTCTTTGTGCCTGAAGTTATCAGACATTTCTGAAGATTTCATAGGCCTACGGGACACTTCATAGTAGACTATTAGAATAAGTCTGAATAAGATAAGTCTGAATATTTGTTGGACCAAACCAGGTAATAAATAAACTTGGGTAGGTAGGCTTTAATTTGTAAAATTGGTTTGAAATGTTTTAACCTGCAGCTAGGCTACTTACAGATTGTGGCAGTGTGTCAGGCCACTGAGCGTTTCTTAAAAGACAGCATTGCCATGTCAAACACTGTTTTTGTCTCTGAACTCGACAAAACGCACCAGCCCAGTTAAGGAGCATTCAATTCAACTATTTAGTTATTCACATTAGCCTTTGCTATACTGATAAAGTATGCCTATTTGCTTCACCTTTTGTCGATCTAGATGGCTAAAACTGCACGTATTCTTCATCAAATGAACTCGTTATGTCTATATTTCTGTCCAATATCGCTAACTTTAACAACAGCCTACGTTGCTACACCAATCTCAACTAGCCCACCTGTGACATCAATAAGCATCTCTCCCATGATCTCTCCTCGCCGGGCTCACATTTCAGACGCATATCTGTAGTCACACAGACAGGGAGGCTATTCCAGCGCAAGCGTTCTGTTCGCGTTGCATCCGCGGCAAAATTTAGCTTCCACTGTTTAATAGGCTAAATGCATAGGGGCTGCATTCACATAATCGTTGCTGGATCAGACAAGTTTTTAATTGGGCTCTTGTCTTACAACGCATTCGCGTCTGCGCGTGATTTGTAAACTCAGTTGTAACCCCATACCCCCCCCCCCCCCCACACACACACACAATATTTTCTCATCGGATCTGCGCGAACCACGTAAGTCCCCTCTTTTGGATTCAAAACGGCGAATTTCGCCGAAAGGTGAGGAGTTTTCATGCCGCTTTTTCTGCGCGCTCTTGGATTTGAAGCGACTACTAGCGAGTCACAACGCGAAACTGCTAACGTTGACGGGAGGTGTAGTTTTTATGCTGCATTCGCGACGTGATTCTATGGTTTGCACCAGTAATGTTTCTCGATGTTGCGGTGTATTTTGTAGACAAACATTGACATGGTTAGAAGTCATTCGCACCAGTGCGGCTAAATATTTTTTTGCACTCGCACGGCATCATTTTTACTCGCATGTGCGAGTGAAATGGGCGCACTGTAGAGCCTTGTCTGATGTTAGATTGTCTGTGTTTTTCGTTTGATAATTTCCTTTATTTCAGCAGTGCTTTCTGAATCATCGTGTGCATCTGCACATGTGAATGTAGGTGTGTGTGTGTGTGTGCGAGAGAGGCCAAAGTGCAAAGTAAAAAATAAAAACACACACCTGATCTGGGCTTCAGGCCAAACACAGTGAGTGCAGTGGTAAAATCAGATGCCCGTACTCCGTCCTGGAAGAATAAGACCACCACAATCACTACAAGCAACACATACACCCATAAGCACACATTTAGTCCTTGCGCTCACACACACACACACACACACACACACACACAAAATGTGATTGTTATCTTGTCTTGTGATCTTCTCTTTCAAAACAGAGCTACTGACCTCACAATCATCATGGCCACTGGAATTTCTTCGGGCACTCTGGCACTTGTACTGTCAAAGGGGAAAAAGAAAAGATTATCAAGCATATGCATATAGATAGATATAGCATCCTCTGCAATTACAATGTAATTAATAGAGGTGCTGAGAAAAGCTGCTGGAGTTGAATTTTTGAGTAACTGATCTCAGAATATGTATACTAACTTACTAACAAGAAATTGAATAAATTGATATGCATGTCAATGTTAGATAGACAATGAATAAAATATTAATTAAATGATTCAGTGAATGATGAAATCATTAGAAGTTATACATTCAAAATGAAAATGTGACAACTTAGACAACTGGGTAAATGATGTCACCACCACAACTCTGGTCTTGCTTGACCTGTGCAAAGCTATCTGAACATCAACTTCAACTTCTGTGCTATTGTTTTGGTGTTCACACTACTGTAAAACCTGTTTTGCTAACAGATGCATTTGGCTTATAGTGTCTGTTTGCCATGCTGCAACGGTAAAGCGGGTTTGTGGGCACACCTTCAGGTAGTCCTTCCTCAGGTACTTGTTCCTGCGCCGGTCCTCATTCTGATTCAGCACTGGTGGCACCTCGGGCCACTTAGGCTCCGAGCTGCTGTTCTCAGACTTCAGGCTACCGTCAAATGAACAGGAAGTGGATGGCTGTGTGGGGAAAAGGGATGGGGTTATTCTTGCTTAAGGGAGATTGTTATCTACATACAGATACATGATACGTGCTCATTTTCAACTAGCAGGCCATACAATAACAAAGAGTGGAATGGATAAAGGCAATGTGATGGTATGAAAATGAGATAGAAAAAAACAGATGGATGACCTCAGAAAATGCTGTGTCCTCATCGGTGAGATCAGCATCCTTTCCCATGGCAGGAAAGTCCAAGAGTAAAAGAGAGAGGGGGGGAGAGAGAGAGAGAGAGGTGAGGTAGAGAAACAGACAGAGAGAAGGAGAGAGAATGTGAATGGAAGTGAGGGACCAAGAAGAAAAAAACATATATGAGAAGGGGTGGAGAGATGGAACTGACAAACAAAAAACAAAATCCAATCCAAAGAGGATAATTACACTCAACTTCAATGGCAACGAGTCATTTTTGGAGGAAACCTATTATTGTTAATATGTATGACTGGTTATTATGTTGGTAGACAAGGAAGATAAACATTACAAGGAGGTATTTCTGAATATTCTTGAAGTTAAGAGAGGAAGTGAATAATCCTATGACCAATACCATTACAACGAATAGTCTGCTTGGAGTTACTGTAGCTGACACCCATATAGAATATGCACTTTGAAGTGAGTCACACTTGTAAGGCACTGGATGGCCTATTACATCACACTAAAAAGGGTTATGCCAGAGCAATAACTAAATTAGTAAATCTCATTACAAGCAGAACAATTGATAACATACGTTCAGTTCGGTGGAAATGTGGTTGTGGATGTATGTCATCACGTACTACATGTACAATCATGTATCAGGGCTTAAAGTGTTCAGGCACTTCAGGCACATACATTATTGCTTTAAGCCCTGATGTATGCATGTGTGTGTGTGTGTGTGTGTGTGTGTGTGTGTGTGTGTGTGTGTGTGTTTGAGTGAGTGTGTGTGTGTCTGAGAGTGTGTGAGAGCGTGTGTGTGTGTGTGTGTGTGTGTTTGTGTGTGTGTGTGTGTGTGTGTGTGTGTTTTGGAGGTGGGTTCAGTCAGCTCAGCTCAGGCCAGGGCGGTTAGGGTCACAGGTTGCGGTGGGTAACGGTGCTGCTCTGAAACACACGTGCATATGCTCATTCCCAGTTCCTCTGCATCTCTCCATTTTGGAGATCCAATCCGCCCCGCCCAACCCGACAGTATATATACAGTATGTTTAACATCAACCCAAACCCGACCCGACCCGCAAATTCCTAATTTTAACGATACGTGGTTGCATATCATGTAGCCAAAATGAATGTTAGCCTACATTACTTCACAAGACATACATGTAGGCTATAAATAAATAAATGCAGTGCAGTCAATGTAGCCTTGTCTAAAACGTTATGGCTATGTTAAACTGGAAACGGGAAAAGTCTGGACTTCAAAACAAAGTAGCCACCATCCTCTCTCTCTCTTTCTCCCTCCCTCCCTCTCACACACACAGGCACGTGCGCACTCAAACACATGCGTTAACGTTTCTTACCTCAGCTCTCTGCTGTAAACTTGACCGGGAGGATTTTGGCAGCACAATATCTACAGACTATAAACTAAACACAATTGGCCTACATGCCAGTGTTAACGTCTATGGAGTGTGGCAACATGCGTGGAAATAACTCACGCAACAGCAGCAGAGACGTTGCCAGATAATCGTGGTTAGGATCTAAATGTTATCTGTTCGGGTACATAGGTGTTTTATGAAATATATGCTAATTAAAGCTATCGTCTGGATAATTAGTTCAAACAACTGTTTATTTATTTTTTATTATATGGATATGCTTTGTCCCCTCCAATGGGGTATTTTCTTACCCAATCAACTCTGGTGTGCATGTGAGACAGAGACGGAGAAGGAGAGAGGAACAGAAGGGGGGAATTTCACTTTAGCCTACCGCACACGCACATGAATATGTTAACCCAGAACGTCGCTAGCCTATCTATCAAATTTGACCCGACCCACCCGCAACCCGCGATTTTTGATGACCGCGTAACAGTGTGTGTTTGTGTGTGTGTGTGTGTGTGTGTGTGTGTTTGTGTGTGTGTGTGTGTGAAGACTGTACCTGTCCACTCAAAGGTGAGGCAGAGCTGCTTCCCTCATCCAATGACGCACTAAGGAACAGACAAAGATACTCTGTTAGGGCAACAGCTCCAGTTTGAGTCAGTGGAGGGAAGGCTTTTTTTACATAGGACAGTCATGAGAGTGACAGGAAGTGAGTGGGAGAGAGAGACGGGGCGAGATCAGGAAATGACTCAGGTCAGACTCAAACTCGGGTCCCCGTGGGAACTTGGGCCCGATTGTGTTACGGGCCATGTAGCCAGTTGTGCTGCAGCTTCCCTTCCTACTGTTGTCATAATGGAAGGGGTCAACTGAATAGCACTCTCGTAGTTTAAAGAGAAACCACATGATTGTCCTCATACTGCTAATCTACTATGATGCATGTTATATAAAGTAATGATGTGTATGTGTGTGTGTGTGTGTGTGTGTGTGAGTGCGTGTGCACTTTTGTCATACCTCCGGACGGCTTGAGAAGGTGACCTCTGTTTGCTGCTTCCTCCAGAATGACTAAGAAATCTGGAAAAAAGCATGTCAATCAATCAATTTAAAATGTGAAAAGTCAAAACAATTCCACAGTTCCCACCACAGTAATGTAAGTATTAAAAATAATAATAAAATAATGACAACAAATGCTCCCATAAATTCTCCTTTATAGACTCATTTACACACACACACACACACACACACACACACACACACACACACACACAGGGACACACAAACGCTGGCACACACAGGCAAAAGCTTTTCACATCCAAGAAAGAAAGCATATCATACGAGTGAGATCATATGTATAGTTCCTTGGAAATTGGTGGGGGAAGTCCTCCAGATAAATTACACAATCACACACACACAAAAACAAAAAGATGCTCAACCCCATTAGTCTAATCCTCCAGATGGGGTCTTATAACAAAACATTTCGCTTCACGCTCATTTCTCATGGCCCCTTTTAAACCTGGGCGTTTAACTTACTTCCATCTCAGCACAACTGTGACCACTAGAAAGTTCTGGGCTAATGCCTCAATGTAAATCCAATTGTTTCATGTTTTAAAAGCAGGGTAAGCACTGGTGCAAATGGCTGCCTGCCTGTGTTGTGCTTGCTTGGCTAATGGCTATTGATTGTGTGAAGCGCCATGAGATGGAAGGGAGGGAATGTTGAGACTGTAGAATATGCTGGAGACAAATCTGATGCATGTAATCTGAATCCACCCTACCACACACATACAGCTTGGCGTGGCATACAAAAAATACAAATTAAACCGCATCTCACAGAGCACCTTACCTTACTATGCACAGAGAATCACAGGCTCAGTCCCTGCCTCAGTCATTGCAAGCGCCTCATGCTTAATCACCCCAAGGCACACTATGTGGATACTGTTTTAGACTTGATTTAGATTTAGTGTTATTTAGTATAATTTGTATTTTAGTATACCGGCATTCTTAATCTCTACTGTCCTTATTGCTTAGTTGTGTTTTTTATATGATATACTTATTACTTTTTCTGTGAATGTTGTGTGTGATGTCTGTATGCTACTGGGGCCTTGAATTTCCCCTTGGGGATCAATAAAGTATCTATCTATCTATCTATCTATCTATTATCTATCTCTCTCTCTCTCAAATACACACATTCTTGTATTATAAACTCATACTCAGTCTCATTCTATCCGATTTCAGCATTCTCTTTCTTGACATTTTCTCCATTTCACTCTCATTCATTTTCTTTCTCTCATGCTCTCAGACTTATGCACTCTCTCTACCTTTCATTTTTACTGTCTCTCATTCTGCCACTATTTTTCTATCAGTCTCATCCCATCCCATTCACTCTCTCGCTCACTTGCTTGCTCATTCTCTCCGATTGCTGCATTCTCTCTCTCATTCTTTCCATCTCTCTTTCTCATTCTCTTTCTCTCTGTCTCTACCTGTGAGCACGGCCTGCAGCCCTCCTGCGGTGGATAAGGCTCTCAGCTCTACAAATTAAGGACCGGCGTCTGGGGTGAAGTGGGTCACATGTCATACGCACACCAATCAGGTCCAAGGAATAGGAGTAGGCAGGAAGTGATGCAGGAGGATGGAAAAAGAAGAGGAAAAGGAGGGGGAAAAAGAGTGATAATTGTTAGTTGAAAAGAGGAAAGAGAGAAAGTCAGAGGAGAAATAAAGGAGAGGTCTCAAAGCTCTCTTGGGGTCATATTTTTGGGAGGCAACACTTTGTCACAACGTGTGGCTTCATCCATAGACTTTCCCACACCCATACCCATAAACTTTCAACATCAACCATCAACACCATCAACATCAGCCTATAAGAAGCACCACTGGGCTATCTGGCTTCAATCAATGGTGTTGAATATGTGTAGCAATGCCAAATCTGTTAGGCATTATCTAATTGCTTGCTGCTTATCTTTGTATCTGGCCCCCTGAGATCATTGAGTGTTTCCAGGAAGAGTCAATGCGCAGACTCAGTTTTACGGTGGCTGGTGCAACAGAATGCATATTAAGAAAAAACATGCAAATCGATAAAACATTTAGAAAATGCACAGCAAATTCAGACAACACTACCCATTATAGAAACGTGATGCATATTCACACAACACAACAAAAGTGTTTCCAGAGGATACTTACAGTAAATGTGATGAACACATCTGAAGACGGCTTAGCGCAAATTAATTAGATGGGTATGTTACATGCACACTTCAGGCCAAATATGTCCACAGCAAGTATTCTGGAAGGTTGTTTTAATTTATTTCATGACCTACACAGATTACACTTTTGCACGCTACATGCTAGTTTCTTTGTTACATTACATTACATTTGGCTGACACATGTTTAGCCAAAGCGACTAACAACATGATAAACAGTTTAAGCTTTTTAAAGCAATTCTCTCAACAATTCTAGGACAACTTAAAAAGGTAGCGGTCTGTGTGGAGCACAGTCGGGAACAGTCGGGAGGTAGCATATGCCTGTATGAGGGCATTCAAGTTGGTGGGAGCAGAAACGGACACTACTTTGTAGAGACTTGAATTTGATGCGGGCGGCCATAGGTAGCCAGTGTAGCTGGATGAGCAGCGGAGTAACATGTGCCCTTTTGGTTTGGTTGTAGACCAGGCGCACCGCCACATTGTGGATCATCTGAATGGGTTTCATTGTGCAGACTGGGAGACCTGTCAGGAGGGTGTTACAGTAGTCAAGTCGTAAGATGACTATTGCTTGTACTAGCAGTTGGGTAGCATCTTGAGTCAAGTAATTGATTTTCCTTATGTATGAGTGTGAAACGGCACGACCGGGCGACCGAGGCAACATGATCGGAGAAGGTTAATTGGTTGTCGAGAACGACTCCTAAATGTCTTGCAGCCCTGGTAGGTGCAACAGACAGGGAGTCAATTTTGATGTTGATGTCATGATGTATGGTAGGTTTAGCTGGGAGAACCAGCAGTTCAGTTTTTGAGAGGTTTAGCTGGAGGTGGTTTGCCTTCATTTATGTAGATATGTCTGAGAGGCAATCTGAGATCCGTGCCGAGACCAAGGAGTCATCAGGTGGAAAGGACAGATAGAGCTGTGTGTTGTCTGCATAGCAGTGGTATGAGAAGTCATGCGAACGGATAATCTGTCCCAAAGAGGTGGTGTAGATAGCAAAGAGAAGGGGGCCCAGCACTGAGCCCTGGGGGACCCCTGTGGTGAGATAGTGAGGTACGGACAGCCATGATACGTTAAACGAGAGTCCTGTGAGGTACAGTAGGATTCAAACCAGGAGAGAGCAGAGCTGGAGATTCCCATGTTGAGAGTATAGAGAGAAGGATGTGGTGATTAACTGTGTCAAAGGCAGCCGATAAGTCAAGCAGAATAAGTCTTAAATCCTTTAAGACTTCTGTTACAGACAGCAGAGCCGTTTCGGTAGAGTGGCCGCTTTTGAACCCAGATTGATTTGGATCCAGAAGGTTGTTCTGTGAAAGGAATTCAGAGACCTGTTTGGAAACTGCTCGTTCGATACCTTTGGATAGGAAAGGTAGTAGTGAGACAGGACGGTAGTTCTCAACTTGAGCAGGGTTGAGAGATGTTTTCTTAAGTAAAGGTGTTACTAACGGTGGCATTCACTTACGTTTTAGCTCATTTGCTCATGTCCAGATGTGTCAATCACTTTGAAGTATCCTCCGGAAATACTTCCGTCTAGTTGTGTGAATATACATTGCGTTTCTATAATGGGTAGTCTGAATTTGCAGCATGTTTTCTAAATGCTGCACATGTGTTGTCAAATCGATGAAGATGTTTTTTTTTAAATTGTGTGTGTTTTGTCAACTTGCATGTGTTTTCTTAATATGCAGTATGTTTGCACCTGTTGGCCATTGTACACTTTTCTGGAGAAAGCAACATTGACTAAAAGCAAATCAAGAGTCATGCAGATGATGACATATAAGATCAAGGATGAACCTTTTCAAAGCCAAGCACATCTGTGGTTTAATATGGAAAGTCATATAAACAACCCCAAACCCCACCTGCAGGAATTAGGAATACCAATGCAGGAAACAGAACAAAAGAGGGTCAAGTACAATGTGTACATGTTTCAGAATGTTTCATATCATACCTGTTCTGCTGCTCTTGCTGTAGCAGCTGGACTGCAATCTTCCTCAGATCCAGCACCTCCTTCAATTCATCCTCCTCTTCCTCAGCAAGCTGCTCTTTCTCTGAGCTACACAAGACAGATGCAATGACACATTTATTAGTTCAAATAAAATGTGTTCAGCTGCTAAACTGGCACAGATGCACTCAGTCAGGGGCCCAGTACAGGGAAGAAAAGGCGAGCATGTGAGGTAGGCCCCTGTAGCAGGACACAGGACCTCAGGCCATACACACTTTAAATACAACAGCAAGAATGTGTGTGTGTGCTCATGTGTGTGTGTGTGCTCATGTGTGTGTGTGTGTGTGTGAATGCGTGTGTGTGTGTGTGAATGCGTGTGTGTGTGTGTGTTTTCATCTCCTCCCCTTCACACCATATTAGGACTTCTCCGTTCATACATGGACAAAAGCACATTCTGACACTCCCAGCCTTACGAAACGATAACAATGGCGAAAAAGGTGGTGAGACAATATGCTGCGAATTGCTTACTAAATGAAACCCACTATGTAAAACAACGTTTATGCCCTCAGGGTCACAGTAATGTTTTTCACTTTCATTTGCGCTAATCAGTTTTCTATTATGCATCAAGTCAATCATATATCAATGTATAGGGAGTGGGTAGGCTACCCTACATAGGCCTACTTTGCAGGCGTCTGTGCTGAGGTCTCACACACTGTAAGGGTCCTGTCATGTTTTGTTTTCCCTGTTTAGTGTTTTCCTTCATGTCTGCTCCTCTTGTTTACTTCCTGTGTCCTGTTCCATGTGTTCCTTTGTTTGTTTTGCCATGTGTCTCTGTTCCCTGTCTCTGCCCCTCACCTGATCTCGTTAGTCTGTTAGTTTAATTATTGTTTCCACCTGCCTCTTGTTTTACCTTGTTCCTTGTCCACCTGTGCCCTGTTACTCCTGTGTATTTAAACCCCTCAGTCTGTGTCGGCCATTAGTTGTTTTGTGTAGAGGTATACATGCGGTTTGTTCAGTTGGGAATAAAGATTCTTGTAATTCTAAGGGGCCGTTTATACGAGAACGATTGCGAAGGAAGACGACAAAATATTTTATCATAAATGCCTTTCGTTTACACGGCAAACCCCACCATCGGGGCTTGAAGACGCAAAAATCTGAAGACTGCTTCCAGAGTGTAGAGTTTTGAAGACGACCCGGGTTGCGTCTCCGTCTAAACGGCTAAACCAAAGATCCTTGATTACCTCTCTGGCTAAACTGTCAAATTAGAATGTCTGCGCGTGACGTACCGGGGTTCTATCACACCAGCACCCAGCGGTCTGGAATGCATATCCAATCGAATATCACATACTCTTGCGTCTTTATGGAAGAATATTAGACTCAAAAGTTTTGTACGTGTGTATCACGTTTTGAAACTGTAGAAATTATTTGTAACTGTAAAAATGATCTGTACAAGTAATTGTCAATATCACAAATATGCGCTACACTTACAAATCTATTCTAGGGGTACGGATCGGTTTTACAGCTACAAATCATCCTACAGTTAAAAATATTTTACAATTACAAATATATTCTACAATTACACATCAATATTCTACGCACAAAAAGCTGCTCTACAGTTACAAATCTTTTCTACAGGTGTACAGACTTTTGCACCACCTTTGGGATGAAGAGTGTCTCATATGTATTGTGTGTGTGTGTGTGTGTGTAACAGGATTTGTAACTGTAAAAATGATTTGTGATTTAACAAAAAAATAACACGAACAATTTTAAGTATTACTCATATGTCGTTCACTTACAAATATATTCCACAGGTATGAAATATTCCACAGTTGCTGTCTTTCAATTACGAAACTATTCTGCCATTACAACTCTCTGCTGCTCACACAAGTATTTTCTACAAGTATACAAATCATTTTGAGACTGTTCTGGCGCTTCCTGTTGAATAGCCAATGGCGATCTTCAGGTTTGGCTAGCCAACCATGAATCTCAGTTCACTAACCAATCACAGAGCAGGAGCAGCGCCGTCGTTGTCTGTGGGTGCAACCAAACCTGGAGTCTAATAAGTTTGGAGCACGCTAGTTTCCTGTATTCCTTGAAGTATGTTGGTAGCCTACACCACACAGACATGTTCTATGTCCACTATTCCTTGTTAATACAGCCAGTGTACCTGATATACGGGGCAACGAGGTGAGATCAATCAATGGCAACTAATGTGGGCAACAGACAAATAACTATTATATATAGCAAGCTACCGCTAGTTAGCCAAATCCCACTCAATCAGTCTGTCAGTTTAAGCAGCATACAAGTGCTAACGGAAATGTAGTGTGTGGATGGAAATAAATAACAACACTCAACATACTTTTGAAGACATTTTGTTTCAAGTTTGTAACAAATGCGGTCAAAGTTTTAAGGGAGTTTGTCAGTCGGTCATAAGGTAGGCTCAGCAAAACGAGGCAGGCGGCTAGCATTATTATCAAGAGGTGTGCTAACCATTAGGCCTCGTATGCCAGGTCTACCTCCAGATTGTGAGGTGCTACTTTGGACTTGATGAACTCTTATAGTAGGCAACAGAAACTCTTTACTGCAGAAAAACCGTAGTAGGTTTGATGCTCAACAGATTGCTGTTAGTTAGGAGGGAGTTAGTTATAAGTTAATAATAAGTATCCATTGTATAGTGCTTTTGATTTTACTCATTTTGAGTAGGCCTAAACTGTTCGCCAAAGGCCATCATCTCTGGCCCCAGGTTGATAAAAACAAAAGCAAGCTCTGATTTAGCCTAGTCTACTGTATGACTTCAACGAGGTGATCTTCAGTTTCGTTCTGCTTACAGTATATCACTGCCACTGCAACGCCTTTGAATGCACTCCGCTGCCCTGTTTACAAATGCTACAGTGGACTTAAACTGCCACCTTGTGGCGATAAGTTGTAATACATTTCACACAGCTGCATGAATCACAGAAAACACGAAAGAAGTGGCCACTGTATGTGGTAACAGTCAATATTTTTTTTCAAATGTGCTTCATAAACATACAATCCTGCACTGTGAAAACAAAAAAACATCTTAATTATACATCTCCCTTCACCCAAATACAATAATGAAGGTGAAAGGAAGTTATTAAGCCTTAATGGTGCTTCCTAAAGGGGGTATTGTCAAACCTGCTACTACAATTACAGCATGAAGAAAGTCAAGGACACGCATGCCAGCTTCCACTCATCCCAGTATTAGATGACTGGTCTTAAATGAAAATGTATTGGCTGTTTTATTTCTTTTTTGTGGGATGTCCAATTTATATGTAGAAATGCACATTTGCAAAGGTGACTTAGTACGTTGTCGTAAAAGAGGCTCTCCTTTTGATTTTGCACTGCCAATGTGTCTCTTGTGAGAAAAATAGTGAGGATTACTGGTGTAGGTCCATGATTTATTTTATAATTAATTAATGATTATACATACAGTAGACTAGGCTAAATCAGAGCTTGCTTTTGTTTTTATCAACCTGGGGCCAGAGATGATGGCCTTTGGCGAACAGTTTAGGCCTACTCAAAATGAGTAAAATCAAAAGCACTATACAGATGACATGAAAAAGGTTATGATGTATGGATTCCCAAGTGTCCAAGCTTCCAAATGGTGTATAACATAACTATGCTTCATAGCAATATGGGATTTAGAATGTTGGGGGAAGGAGGTGTTCTTCATAAGGTTAAAATATTGTTGTTATGATGCGTTTAACAGGTCATAGGCAGACGGGAAAAGCAGGCCTTAAAAGAGGGCTACGTGGGGATACTGGGGTGCTCCCAATGATAACAGAACGGCCAGAACTGGCTAGAGTTCTGTTCCTACAAGGTGTCTCATCTCTGATGGATCCTAAGGTATTAATGTTCAAGCATGGCAATTTAAACATGGCAAGCATGACTCATCCTCTCACATTCTTTTTGCAAAGGTACATTTGTAAATGGAGGAAAACAACTGACAGAATAAAGTACATCATGACTATGGTACAGTGCACAATAGTATTCCAAACAGGGCACACTGTTTTTGTTGCAGATGATTTTGAAAAGAGTGGTTTGACCAGATGAGGCGGAGGTTGACGAAGATGAAATGGAAGACTGCCGTGTCACAGCCTACCTCAGACAATACGTTGTAAGTGGTATGACAAATATTTCCTAAGATCCCCCCCCCCTCAGATTTTGAAACCTGGCTGATCAGAGTGATTTGGATTTGATGAGAGATCTGTACTTGAACCAATCGCAGACTGAAAAATATGTGAAAGTATTTTTTCAAAAGTATCTTTTGTGATTGTGATGACAACATTTGCCATACACTCTATTCAGTAATATAATAATAAAGGTTAGGTGCCTGGTCAAGGGCACTTCAGCCGTGCCTACTGTTCGGGACTCAAACCGGCAACCCTCCGGTTACAAGTCCGAAGCGCTAACCAGGCTAGCATTGTATAACAAACAAACTACTACTAAAAGTATTTTCTGATATTGTCTTTTAATTCTTACAGTTTCTTTAGAGACATTGAAAGACCTGGTGGTCTTCTGGACGGGATGGTCTGTTGGCAGGGGCAATGCCGACTGTACTTTGAAACTCCCCCTAGGGACAAGAATGTATGACACCTTCAAAGAAGCTATGAATGCAGCACTGAAATAAAGCAATTATGGTTTTGGCTTGATCTAGTGTTGTTTTCTGCAAGTTCAATGCAGTATAGTCAACAATTTCAGTGTTTCAGACGGTGACCAGAGTTCCAGTTGTTCAATGAATAAACTATGCAATGAGAAACTGTATGACGATTGCTATTTTTCCTAGTTGTATATTTAACTACAATGTGTGCACCATATGCAGTAGCCAGAAAAGTTGTGATTTTGTTTCTCAGCTGCCACAAGGAACCTATCCCCAACTTGCTCTGAGAAACTGGCTCTGGTAAGAATTGATGTCTAAGTTGCTTTGGATAAAAACGTAAGCCTAATGAATAAAATTATTTATTAAAGTTCACATATCCCAGCATTAGGGAATAATATTTAAAAATGCAATTTTAAATTTATCAGACAGGACAGGGGAGAAGTCTACAATAATGGTGTTCAAAGACTAGAATACAATAGACCTAAGAAACCCATTTTAAAGAACAAATATAGGAGGGAAGGAGATGTATTTTCTATTCAGTGGTAGGCTACATGTTCTCCATGCTGATGTAAATAATGGTCCAGTGATCCAGTGGAGTGATCTTGAAGGCCCTTGATAAGAGATATTACATCAGTGTTTCAGAACAAGGACCACTTAACCAATAAATAAAAAAAACCTCACAGACCACCTAGCTAAACAAAAAAAATAGTAGACCTACTCATTGCTTATTACCTTGCTTATTGTCAGAGGATTCATGATTTAAACTGGCGTAGCTTACATAGGCAGTGTTACAGAACTGTTTGGATTTACATAAAAGTTGTTCAACATCGCAAACAAATCATCTATAGGCCTATTATATTTTAGCATGCCAGCTCGCGAACCACACTTTGAGAAACACTGGCTTAGGCTACATGAATAGACAAAAACAACGATGCATATTTACATGCACACTGAAACACTATGTAGAAAGAGAGCATTCTGGAAAAGCATGATTGTATTTGTAGTAGCTTATCTGCACAGGTACAGTTGGCAAATTATCAAAGTTAACAAACCATCAGAAATGTAAAACGATGACTGTAATTAACATAGCTGAAGTCGCCCATTTGAAATGTAAATAAATTGATAACTTAACTACCTAGGAACAGCCGAAAGATAACTGCCGATAGAGAGGGGAAACATTTTGTTAACGACTTGCCCCGTGTATCAGGTACACTGGCTGTATTAACTATCAATGTACCTCAAGGAATATAGGAAACTAGCATCGGAGCCCGTTCCTTAATTAGACATTCTCTGCTAGCGTGCTCCAAGCGTAGACTCCAAGTTTGGTTGCACCCACACAACTAGCCACGACCATAGACATAATATACATAGACGCCGCATCGACCGCTACTCCTTACTAGCGCTGACCAGATTTGGAGCCGCCATCTTGGACCGGTCATCCACTCCACTCAGTGTAATCTGTTTGGCCTGTGAGATGAGCTGTCAGCGCACTTAATTAATCATATCTCACTGAATACCGAACAGATTCTCACTCGGTTTTTTTGCTGCAAAGGTCATACATGTAGCTATGATATAGGACACATGATTTAGCGTATTTTAATATTCATAGTGGGTTTAACAGTAATAGAATATTCTGATATATGATATAAAGTGACCTGACATCCGATATCAAAACTGGGGACATAATCCATGTTTGACAGCATAGACAAAACTAGTTTGATACAAGTTTAATGAGTTAAATATAGTTCACAGTTGACAGAAAAGTTCCATCAACAGCATTATTCACAGAAAGGTTCTATAAACATTTAAGTGAGATCAGTGCCATTCAGACATCTGAGGGGTATTCCAAGTAGGCCTATGTGGTTTAGTGACAAACTTGGGTAAATTGACAGAATAAGTTGTAAACCTTCCAGTAGAAAAGCTGTATACAGGAAACATGGTTGTGTGTATTTTAATATTCATAGTGGGCTTAATAGTAATAGAATATTCTCATATATGATATATTATAAAGTGATGACATCCAATATAAACACTGGGAACATAACTAATCCATGTTTGACAGCATAGACAGAAACTGGTTTGATACAAGTTTTAATGGGTTAAATTGACAGAAAAAATCCATTAACATTTTCAGTTCAGTGCCATCAAAAATAAAGTTTGATGAACAGACATTGGTGTGGCATAAGTAAAGGAAATGGAGTAACTGGGTTCAATATCAACAGCATTTGTTAGACAAGTTCCATAAATATTGTAAAGTGCAAGTTTGTAGGTTTGTTTCTGATCCTTAAAAAACAGACATTGGTTTGGCATAGTAAGTGTAACTTAATCAATTCAAGACAAAAAGGTGACTTGTCACTTGTACAGTGTCAATGGGTTCATCAACAGCATCTGTTATTTACAGTTCACAGAAAGCTTTCAGCCCCAATGAAGAGATTAAATAAATAAGAATTAAGAAACATTTTAGAAACTGCTAAGATCAGCCCCGTTCATTGCAATCAGTAAAGAATCGGGGAGTGTCTTCACAGGCTCAGTGAGACAGAGGTTACTGTCATGCAGTTGGTTCTATGATTTCGATAACTGGTGCATGTAATTTTATATGTTCCCACCTTGCTAAAATTGCTTGGGTACACTTTGGCTAAGAAAAAAGTGCTTCAGACAGCAGGTGGGCAAATAAGATAGCAGTACATAGTGAAACTGGGTAAACTCCCTAAAAGAGGACCGAGTCAACCAGACGATGGGGAAATGGGACACAGAGTGGTGAATGCAGGTGATGAAGGTGGAGCTCATAAATCAAATATTCAGTCACAGTGTAGCAGATGCCCTCCAATACTGCAATGAAGAGCTGCACCTTCCTCAGTTCCAGGGATGTGAGGAGACTATTCAGTTCATTCACAGTCTCCTTGAGCAAGGCAGTTGTTCTGGGGAGATATAAAATAAATAAATGAATAAAATGAATAAAGGAATTTGAGAGGCATCTTATTCTTGTTAGGGTAAATAACATGTGAATAATACAGTGTTGGGCAAGCTACTTAGACATTGTAGTGAGCTAAACTATCAGTTACTCTGCTATGAATAAAACACTACACAATACTACCACCCAGTCAAATGTATTATTAACACAAACACAGCAGTAGGCTAGTTCTCTACATAGGAAGCTACTTTAAATTGTGCCAATTACACATGACAAGAAAAGTGTAGCTTGTGTGGCTAAGCCACTTGATAAATAAAGAAGTTAAGCTATTGAAAAGTTACTTTATTCAGAAAATAGTGAAGCTACCAACACGCTTAGGCTACAAGTAGCAGCTAGCGATTGCCCAATAATATAGGCTACAGTCTGTGCCACTTGTGTAAAATTCGCCAGCCAAATCTAGTATGATTTATTTCTACAATAGCCTTTTTGTGTCAGTTGTAATCTAAGTCAGTGTTATGGAATATGACTTATTAAGTCTCAGTTCATAGCCAGGTGAACACCGAGTAAACAGCCTAGCTAGTTGACTACGATTCTCATACAGTAATATCAAAGATCCTTGCTCCTTCTCAACTCTCTGGTAATATTCTATTCACAAAATACAACCATTAGTACGGTAATGTTAAATCTTACTTGAGAAAAGTAAATCCCCCGAGCCCTGTTTGCGATGGTTCGTCGATTTGAGCAGGAACATGCTGCACAGTACTGGCATCTTGTGTCTTCTGCTGCAACGCAACGAGGAGTATGACCGGTCCAAGATGGCGGCCGCATTTCTCGTTTCCAGCAGCCAATGCGGCGTCTATGTATATTATGTCTATGGCCACGACGACGGCGCTGCTCCTGCTCTGTGATTGGTTAGTGAACTGAGATTCATGGTTGGCTAGCCAAACCTGAGGATCGCCATTGGCTATTCAACAGGAAGCGCCAGAACAGTCTCAAAATGATTTGTATACTTGTAGAAAATACTTGTGCGAGCAGCAGAGATTTGTAATGGCAGAATAGTTTCGTAATTGAAAGACAGCAACTGTGGAATATTTCATACCTGTGGAATATATTTGTAAGTGAACGACATATGAGTAATACTTAAAATTGTTCGTGTTATTTTTTTGTTAAATCACAAATCATTTTTACAGTTACAAATCCTGTTACACACACACACAATACATATGAGACACTTCTCATCCCTAAGGTGGTGCAAAAGTCTGTACACCTGTAGAAAAGATTTGTAACTGTAGAGCAGTTTTTTGTGCGTAGAATATTGATGTGTAATTGTAGAATATATTTGTAATTGTAAAATATTTTTAACTGTAGGATGATTTGTAGCTGTAAAACCGATCCGTACCCGTAGAATAGATTTGTAACTGTAGGGCATATTTGTGATATTGACAATTACTTGTACAGATCATTTTTACAGTTACAAATAATTTCTACAGTTTCAAAACGTGATACACACGTACAAAACTTTTGAGTCTAATATTCTTCCATACGTCTTCATATAAACAAAGATTTCCCCCTGAGAATGCTCGTCTAAACGCAAATAAAAAAATGAAGACGAGATGCCACTTCTGCGTCTTCTCTTTTCATCGTCACCGTATAAACGTAGCCTAAGATTACCTTGCCTTGCCGTACTTTGCCCTGCGTTTGGGTCCAGATCTCCCCTAGCAACCGTGACACACACACACAAGATGAGAAGGGGAAGGAGGTGGGGCGGCTGGGGAATAACTTTCTCCCTGGAGTGGGGAAATATTGCAGAGCTAACACAACTAGATGTACCGCATAGCGGTACACAATATGACCGCCGCTCAGTCCTGCTCATCCTCTCCCGCTTGACAATTTGTCTTCATCTCCTACTCCACCCCCTACTCTTGCAACTTTTGCGTATGCTTGTATATGCGTGCCTCTGTGTGTGTGTGTGTGTGTGTGTGTCTAATTGTGTGGATGTGTGTGTGTGTGCATTTGGTGTGTGTATGTCAATTTGTCTCCATCTCCTATAGAGCCTGACTAATATGGTATTTTGAAGACTGATAACCTACCCATTTCAATATTTGAGTTAGGCTATTGAAAAACTGATAACCGATATATCGGCAGACAGTAATTTTTAATAAAATGTTTAACATGTAAAAATGTTAACAAGGTTGTAATCAACGTGGGGCATTATGTATTTGAATAGGCCTAACTAGACACCTAATGAGAGGCTCTTCATATACAGTCAAGAAATAAAAGATTGTATAAAATAGAAAGAATAAGAATAAAATAGGTCTTTGTTCTGTGATAACCACATTGCCATAAACTACATTGTGAGCAGTTTATACTTGCCGTGCCCGTTCAAACATGCTATTCATGTAGAAAACCCATAACGTGTATGTAGGCATGCTTTAAAAACAGGATGATATGAAAAAGCATCATTCCAGCTAAGCATTCAATAATGAACATTGGATATTATATTAATTCATTACTTATTATTATTATTATTATTAATTATATGAATTATAATAAATTAGCCTTTAATAGATGTGCAGTGAGCAGAATTTAGGCATGGCTGCATGTGACATTTTTCACAGATCAAAATGATAAGCTTAACAGCAATTTTGAGTTAAGGCTATATGTTTATTGTTAAGCCTATTGAATAACTATATGATAGAGAAGACAAACCATTTTGTGGAATGATGCATCATCATATGAAATTTGCCACGATGTGACTTAAAAACAGTCTCTGGTAGGCAGCATACCGTAAAACTTAAAATAATAGCCGAGTCCCAAATAGACGCCTGTCTCTTTTAAACGCCTGGTGTGGCTACAGGTTTGGGTTAAATGTCGGTCTCAAATAGAGGCCTGGTCTGTTTTTTAGTTTCGGGTTGCTCCTTTAAGTGTCATTCAGGTTTTGTCATGACAAGTTAGGGTTAGGGTTATGACAGTGTCATGTCACTCTTCAAGTAAAGTGTTACCATAATTGTTTATCATGGTTGAGTTTCTAAACGTTGATTGGTTGCTATAGTCAAGGTTTTTCTATACTCTTAACTTGTAGATAAGAGGGGTACTGTTAGTTTCTCAAGGGTGCTGATGCACCTCTTCAATGTAAGAACATATTGAAAATCAACTTCACTAAAAGACAGTCTCACGCTTCTCCAGAGCCTCCCGAAACATTAACTCTGATTTGGGCTATTTTGTCCTTTTCTTTTTTATTTTATTTCTTGGAATCTGGTAATTACATCAATGTGCAATTTAATCACATCCAACAACATCAGATTGTGCTTTTAGATTTGTGGTGTTGGTGGTGTGCATCAGCACGCAGATGTAAACAGCTGTCTCATAAGAATGAGAAAGTATGATCTCATTCACAAGCACAGTCTGTTCATGTATGTTCTTGCCCAAGACCTTCAATACGAAAGTACTTAGCCTCCAAGAAATAGAGGCAATTCCTCAGAATTCACAATAATCTGTGCCACACCTATGTCCTTGCTATGGGTTTAGACCTGCCCAACTTTTTGCATTGCTTGCCACATGTGTCAATCTGTGATAAAATGTCAAGAAAGAGCTCTGATGGTAATTACATTCCATGTCTCACTGCCTTCCGCCAAACAAGTCTAAAGAACAAACAATAATAATGTGAGCCCCCAGGGCATTCAGTGGTTGTTACTCGTAAGGCCAACACCCACTGGCGGCGTCTGATGAGTGCCGTGATGCCAAAGTTTACAAATTGGCTTTTCTCAGAACTGTTAGTACCAGTACAGTTGTGAAATCTCACTGCTCACTTACCCTGACTCCTCTTTCCCGTTCTCCTTGTCTTTGCTTTGGTGTGATTTGTTGAGAACCTTTTCAAGTTCCTGCAAAGTAAAGATACATTATTACAGTATATGACCCCTCAAACTGATGATACACAAAGCTTGTTGAGCAATGTTGCTGGACAATGGTCCTGAGTAATACTGCTTTGGCACGTTCCCATTGATATTGGACAGTATTTTTTTTCTAGAGAACTTTAATCATCAAAAGGCAAATTATCACGACCATCCAATCAGAACACTGTGAGCTGGTTCTGTGCAGAGCCATATAAAGGTAGAGTTGCGACAACTCCATTGAGGCTAATGTTCCATTTTTTTCAATGGCAATGACAATGGCAGCTAATGGAATCCTCAAATAGTTCCCGGAAGTTAACAATTAATAATAGCAGCAGTGCAGTTACTTAAGCAATATAGCACGAGTGAGAGTGGGGTTGGTCATGGATATTCCCACGGGTGTTGTTCCCCTCGTTATGGGTCTTTGTGGTTTACATGTCTTCTTGAAAGAAATGTTGAAATCACATTCATATCTAGGTTTGCTGCATGCATGTTACAAGGACACTGGGCCATGTCATGTAAGGGACATGGTACTGCAAAAAAACGGAAACATAGTCTACATTGCAGAACCAGTCAACTTTATTAATGTATAGTGAATAAATGTTACACTACTGTGCACAGCCTGACGTGACGATGCTAGCACGTTAGCAGCGGTAAGCTAATTATGCCAACTTTAGTTATTTACAAGTCTCCTCCAAGTGACAATCATATTATACACAATGCTGGCAATGCTGAGAACAATTAGCATCCTCGTTTATCTTACTTGCATTGAGTTGACTGTGTGGCTTAATCCACAGATGTGGTGAAGCACTGTTTCGTTATGGTTTGCTAAGGAGTAACCCATTGCTTGAAATAGTGGAGAGCTGGGTGTCAAATCTTCGCATTGTATCGCGGAGTGATATTATTAGCTGTGCTGAGTCTGAGTTGAAATGTCCAGGGATATTCCAACTCATGGAACGTCACTCGGCCAATCAGAAACAAATAAATAGTTCCATAGAACCCAATTGTTGTATAAAGCAGTATAGACCATCGACTGTATATACAGTCTATGGTATAGACTGTTTGTAGCCAACATTTCAGACTCAGATTTACATTCCTTTGCCTCATCCGAATAATAATAATAATAACAGTAATAGTAAAGTAATAGTAGGCTATCAATAGCCTAATTATAATATTAAATGATTTATGTATTGACTATGACTTTTCTGCTGCTCAGTCTTTATCAGCTCCTCATCAAATAAAATAACCCTTGCCTATCCCATTTCAATTAGGCAGCACTACACCACCACAACAAGCTGTCATCAGACGGGCTCTGCTGTCATTAAGTGTTTGCGTTTAGTAGGCCTACAACTTTTATGACGTGACGTTTCTTGGGCATTTAGCTTCACCATCACGTCAAGTTGTAACGTATGCGCAATGCTCATCTAGGCTATGGATTTAAATGGCTTAAAGGCAGCAAAAGTGGGATATAGTGCAACTGCTTCCCCAAAACAATTCCTCCATAACTGTGTATTTAATCGTTTGATATGTGGATAACTTTCAGTGGACTAAACAAAAGGTAAAGATTTTGTTTTCACAAGGCTAGCTGGTTCGTTATATGGCGAAGCATATAGCCAACTTTGTTTGCAGCAGTGAAGCTGAGTTTGTTGTTAACATTGTTGGTAACTGTCAGGGAATTTAACCCCAACATATACACGGGTTTCCCGTTTACCAACAAAACTAGATGCGCGCGCAGCCTTGAGGCAGAAGTTGCTTGGTGGCCGTCCACAACGTTATAAACTTAACCTAAATAGTCGGCTGCTGTAAGCTACAATCGGATTTTTTTGTATACCCCTGTTGTCTCAATGATAATAACATCTCATTTCAGACTATATTTCAAAGTTTGACGTTCATTTGGATTATTAATATAACATCATATTTTGTCATTTTTGGCGAAGACATGCATTCTATTAGGGATATTGAACATATTTAACATTCTCTAACCATCGTGATTTCGAATTGGTGCAGTTTTCAGCACAAAAACTAATTTTATTATTTTGCTCTTTTGCATTGCTCTATGCTGTATATGGTGCTTTCTGCCTCTTGGTTGCGCACGCATGTTTTCGTGACGTTCCATAGAAATCCATGTATAGATACAAGAACCACAACACGTTGTATGGCTTTGCCCACAAACTCTGGTACCAAGAGGAGAGCCTGCTAATGTAAGGAAGAATTCCTCACACCATCAGTCTCTGACTCTGCAGCCCAAAAGCTGTGTCTTTTATTGTACAGATGCACACAGAAAATAGGAAGCAAGACATAGTGACTTCATTGTGACATACTCTTATCTCACCACACACAGACAGGGTGCAGTTCCTGTCTGTCTGGGTGCACACTTAACTTGTACTCTCTGTTCTTAGAACTTAGCACAACAATATTTCTGCTTACACAAATTGTTATACAATGATAATAATAATTTCCTGACAGTAACATAAACGTTTCTTCAGTTAGGAGCAGTAGCCTACTGATTTTTTTTTTTATGTTGCATTCATTTACATTGGCAAGCTAGCCTAATATGCATGAGAACCTATATAGATTTGAGGGAGCTGCAGCAGCATCAGCACGGTCATATTAACACAGCAGGCACTAGCCCAGTGAAGGATCGTGTAAACCCCACCCCCAGAAACCAGTTTCAAACCAAGCTTGCGCTGATATGATGCATGATCACTGATCAAATTGCATCAATTCTCTGAATCTCAAGCTCTTTAGCCTAGCCTAGCATCTTAATGCTGTATTCACAGCACGGTGAATGACAAACGGTGACAAAATCCTGTTGTTTATGAGTTCAGCCTGGTTATTTATCAAGGACTATATCACGTTTTATGTTATTATGATCACTCGTATCGCATTACCATGGGGTTACTGTGTAGGTAATGCTACGGTTAACTTAACATGTACACCATTACACTGGAGAGATGCTAGAAAACTTTTAAACTTTTTTTTATTCTCCCGAGACGCTAGCTATTTAAGGTAGTTCGCTCATTATCTCAGATCATTGAAGAACTACCAGAGAAAACGTTGTGGAGAAAACTCAAACAAGTTAATGTTAGACTAGCTGTGTTACAGTTTCTCGTTGCAAAATGAAAATCTCCATACGCTTTTGTAGGCTACACGCAGTCTCAAAAACACTGTTTACAGCTCTTGAGTCACGTACTAGGTTATTTTTTTATAACAATAATTTAGATAGGCCTAGGTTACACTTATGGGGTGGGTGCTACGCACGTGGGCGCGTTTTCTAAAGAATCTCCCGTCTTGGTTTTGTACAGAAATTAATATTAAGTGACACATACGTAAAAGGGAAAAAAGGTCACCTTCCGACATTTAGCAAGCTCTGGAATTTAATTTAATATTGTTGTAATGGTAGGATAACTACACAGTTTACACAATAATTACACTGTGTTATAAATATTGTATATCAATGCAGTTATTGTCTATCAATTACCCAAAATTGTGGCTCTGTCTCTCATTGAACAGTAGCTTATTTAATGCATTCTAATCCATTGTCAATCACTTCCGGGAACTTTTTGAAGTTTACATGAACCACGTGACCTTAACAAATTTTGAACACCCATTGTCGCAACTCTACCTTTATATGGCTCTGGTTGGTTGTTGCCCCATATATCATCAGAATGCTGCTGAAAGTTCCAATGAATGTGATGTCAGTTGGGATATTCCCAGCATAAAAATGACCACACACATACGTACTGTATGTGAATGTGCACTGTATTTGTATTCCTAGCGGGTGGGGCTGTGGTAGTGTAGTGGTTAAGGCTAGTGTGCAGTAGCCTGAAAGTGTGCCCTTGAGCAAGGCACTTAGGGCCTGTCCACACGGAGACGCTTTTTAGGTTAAACGCAGAGGTTTTGCTTCGTCTTGGCCGAGCGTCCAAACGAATCCTGTAAACGCACTGCCCGAAACCGCACTTTTCTGAAACCTGGTCCCAGAGTGGAGAAATCTGAAACCGTAGCCCGTTTGAGTTCGTTTAGACAGCGAAACCGCACATCCTGCTTGCGTATCGATGATGTCATCGCCACACCTCAGCTGCCCTGGACTTGCACTTATAGTATTGCCTAACAATACTAGTTTTCATACATGACATTACCTACGATTACACTCCGTTAAGATAAATATCACAACTGATGCTGTGCAGCGCCGATAGCTTATGACTTGGTGGACTGAACACTGTTTTTCCCGGTGTTTTTTTATGCATTCTAGCTACTGTCAGTGACGCGAGAGAACTGAAGTTATTAGGAAAGTGCGGTGTAAGTTTAGGCTACATTAATTTGTGCGTAGTGCCAGTGTCATTCATTTATTTTACATGTCTTACAACATATATACATGCATTCACAGTCGAGTGAAATCAGATATAAGCATACAAAGACGCTTAGAACTCACGTTAAGCCGATGGTAGCACACTGAATGCGAATGCACGATTTGATGAAGGCAAAAGTATTGACTGTTACTAACGAAGGTTTTATAGCAATATTATAAATGTGGCGACAGAATAGCCTAGAACTTGGGTAAGCCTTGCGTTTAGTAGCCTAATTGCGGTGATAGCCAAAAACTAATGTGAATCACGGACTATCCTACAACCAAAGAAAGTAAAGGTGATTAGTAGGCCTACCTGCGTTAGCCAAATAAAGGACGGGACTGCACCCTTCACAAACCGTAAAATAAAGTTTATTAGTTTTACAGTTGACTACAGTTGACAGTTGACCATCAGTCCACACAAACAATTCTGGTTTCCTTGCACTAGCCATTTCGCCGTAGCCTATTCTGTCTGTTTTAAAGCACAAGTTTTGCAAGTTTTGGTGAATTTCTGTAAAGACACAGTGCCACCTATAGGCCTGGGGTATGAAGTAACGTGTTGAGTCGTGTTGAGATGGATCCGTTTGGACGCAAATATTCTTGATAAGGTACCAGGGAAGACGGAGGAAAAAAAGATCGGTTTGGTACGTGTGGACTAGGCCTTAACCCCAAGTTGCTCTCGGAACAATGTAATCCAGTCTTTTCCATACATCGACCTATTTGTGGCGGCCCACCACAATATCAACATTGACCACCACACAATGATTTTCCAGGTTGTACTAAATTGTGCTTAAATCTGGTTAGCATCATAACCACGCTGTGCTAATTTGGTAAAAACTGTTGTATTCAAGTTAAGTCTGCAAACCTACCACCACAAATGGAATTCAATTCTGTGGTAAACACTGTAATCCCTTGTAATATAGTTGACATATGTAAGTCACTTTAGACAACAGTGTCTGCTAAATGAATAAATGTAAATGTGGAGCCAGATAGTAGTAACAACACCAAGGTCATGGGTTCATCATCTCGAGAACTCATATGCAGTTGAACATGTATATATGCAGTCTACAAGACAGAAAACATCTGCTATATTGTGACGGCCCAGCTCTACTGTGCTGGGTCTGCCTTTTTCTCCCTTGCTGGCCAGTGCATTGTATGTGGCTTGCTCTTGTCTTCTCCCTGTTTTGGCCTACAGGTGTGCTAATTGGATGGCCTAAGTGGAGGGTGGATAAAATCAGTGCTCTCCAGTTTGCTGTTTTTTCTCTTGCAGTGCACTCACACACTCTCTCCAGCGCTGGCTGCAGCCCTGCTCATCTGTCTATGACATGAACGTCTGTCTGTCTGTTTGTCTGTCTGTTTGTGTGTCTGTTATTCGCATATCAACCAACCGTTTATCCGATTGATTTCAAACGTGGCAGGTGTCTTGCTACGGGCACAAGCAAGTACAGTGCCAAGTCTGACATTGTTTGGATAAGAAATGTAAAAGATATAGATAAATATATCGGTAAAAGAAGCACACATTGACTTTCTCTGCTCTACTGTAGCCACTCCCCCTCTCACACAGCACAGCGCAAGACCGGAGACAGAGAGGGTAAGCAGAGTTTTGGCAGCACTGAATCAGGGCACAGGGGGGGGCAAGATTCAAGATGTTTGGATGATTAGCATGTCTGACCTCAACAATAAAGACTCACTGTATGCAGTTTGCTTGCATAAAATGATTCCGTGGATTTTGCAACAACACACCAACAAACACGGGTATGCAGTGGCTATTCAAAATGGTGTAAAAATGATGTGCAATAAACTGACACTTTTAATAGCCCAGGCTACTTTGGACTGTCTTGAAACTTTGAATAAACAAACAACAATTCTGCAAGGTCCCCAATTGAAACAAGCGATAATGGTCTTGAATTTAAGGACAGGTGGCAGACTAAGGGCTTCTACATACCCGACGCACCCGACCGGTAGCGCGACTTTCGCTGCTTTCTTGCTTTGACTGTGTTTGTTAGTCTGCATGTGGCAGTAACCTGTGTTTTTTCGGGAAACTTCGTTTAACTTTGTTTAACTTGTTGATGCCTTTCCTGAGTTCACCCCATACCGCACGGCGGAGGGGCTAGTGTGAGCCTGCTGCCTGCGTTCGCGCACTGCTGCGGGCCGCCGTTTCAGTGTTATTTTCCTTTTGTGTGTGCCAGGTTTCCGGGTTGTTTTTTGTTAACTACTGTGTACCTTATCTGGCTGTTCGCGGCTAGTTGGGCTTGGTGGGAGCCTGCTGGGTGCGTTTGCGCACCGGCGTGGGCCACCGTTATTATTTCTGTTTACTGCTCTGGCAGCCGGAACCTGTGTGGGCCTGATCAGCGCGTATGTGCTCGGCCGCTTAGGCGCTAATGTTACTGTGTGCTTCTTGTTAGCTTTGTTGTTGTGTGCTAGGCTACTTGCAAAGGTAAGTTTAGCTGTTTGTGTCTGCTAGGTGCAGTCTTGCACAAGGTGCGGGCTGCTGTGTGTCTTTTTTCCAGTTGTCCACTGGTGTACGTCGGCGCTAGCGTTCGCGCATTGGTGGCCGCCTTCTTTGTATATCTGTTGTGTACCCCATCGCTGCTGTCCGCAGCTAGCTGGGCCAGTGTGGGCCTGCTAAGCGTGTCCGCACGCTGCTTCAGGCCACCCGTGTACTGTATTACACCACTGCTGTATCTCTTTACGGGCTGCTGCTTGCAGACCCGGTGCGTTGAACGGCCAAGGTAAGTGCCTTAGTGTATTGTATTGTATTGTATTGCATTGTGTTTTTCTGTGGTAGGCTATGGAGGCACACTACTGCAGAGTCTGTAGGGCCGCGATGGCGGGCATAGGGAGTATCCCGCTTGCCTTGGGGCCGCCCACCTCCTGGAGGATGTCGACAGCCCCTGCAGCGCAGCCTGTGACCTTCCTAGGGAGGAACGGCTCCGCCGGGCTGACCAGGCATGTGGCCACGTGCGTGAGGGCAGACGGGACAGGCGGTTCTCACCCGACCGACCGTCCCACTCTCATAGGCATGGCCGTAAGCATACGCACAAGCGTAAACGGGACCAGCAACATGAGTCCCCTTCCAGGCATGGCCAGGTGGAGGTCCCTGGACCTGCTAAGCGCCCGGCTCCAGCTGCCGTGACCGAGGGTGATGGCACAGAGTCGCTTCACGTCTCTGGGGACGTCATCCTCTTCTCTGCCCCCTGGCCAGGAAGGCTTCTCATCCAGGCCTGAGAGCCATGGTGCGGATGTTGATCTGGGTGATGTGGATGTGCTGTCGCTCCATGCCCCTCGTTCTACGATTGATGACGTAAGCGGGGACGGCCTCCTGGATGAGCTACATTCAGACATGGTGGAGCCAACTGATGAATCCACGGTGCCGGGGGAGGTCCCCGTCGGCTCCTTGATGTCACTGGTGTTGAGTGCCTCCAAGATCCTGGGTCTTCAGGCCCCTATGCCAGACATGGCTTCCCTTGGGGGCGTCTGTGAAGGCATCTCGCACAGCAGCCCACCACCCTGTATACCCGTGGCAGAGGATTACATGAAGGTGCTGCGGACGGCATGGGGTAAGTCGCTACAGCGCCCCCAATTCAATCCAGGTTGCCGTCAGCTGGCGAAGGCTGCCTATCCGGCTGACTCGGGGCTGGGGGATATGCCACCGGTCGAGCAGTCCGTTGCCGCCTGGACTTCCCTGGGGCCTGCCAATGCATCTCCCAATCCACGCTGCCCGCGTAAGGAGTGTGCCAAGACGGATCGTCTCATCACGCACTGCTTTGACGCATCAGCACGGGCAGCCCGTATGGGCAACGCCCTGGCTATCACTCTGGCGGCTCTGCGAAAAAACGATGAGCCCGGAGGACCATGATGCAAGGGCCCTGGTGGATGCCGCACTGTCAGCCCACTCCCAGCTGACGCGTGATGTGGGGAGTGCTATGGCCTCTGCGGTGCTGTGCCGTAGACAGGTGTGGCTTGCCCAAACCTCTCTCCCTGATGCCATCAGGACAGACCTGTTAGGTCTCCCCGTGGTGCCTGGGCGTGTGTTCCATCCAGACTCCCAGGGGGTGCTGGACAGAGTGGTACAGGCTGGCGCTTCTAGGGAAATTGGTCAGCGTATGGGCCACAGGCAGGCTCCGGTTCCCCACGGGGCAGCATCAGGTAGGTATGGGCGGTGGCAGCCCGCCCGAACACCACAGGTAAGTATCAACTATGCTGCCCCGCAGGACCGGTGCTTTCATGCACCGGACCAGAGCTCAGCCCCAACTCCCTGGCCCAGAGGACAGCGAAGACCTCGACGGGGCGCAGGCAGAGGTGCAGGCCGCGGTGGCGGTCCTGCCTAGGGATCCGGGGCTGCCCGTCGATTGCCCTTCCCAGCTGTCCAGGACCTCCTGGGAAGGGGTTGTGCCAGACTCTTGGGTTGTGGCTACGGTGACTCACGGTTACCGCCTACAGTTTCGACGGCGGCCCCCTACGTTTTCAGGGGTCAAGATGACGTCTGTGAAAGACCCCCTTTTAAATTCCGTGCTTGTCAAGGAGGTCCAGGAGCTGCTTCTGAAAGGGGCCGTCTCAGAAGTACCGCCGCACGCACGGCACACTGAACCAGTACCTCAAGGTGCTGCCATTCAAAATGGTCCACATTGGAATAGTGATTCGTTCCATCCAGGAAGGGGAGTGGTTTACGTCTCTGGATCTAAAAGACGCATACTTCCACATCCCTATCTGCCCAGCACACAGGTCCTTCCTCCGCTTCGCCTTCCTAGGCAGGGTGTTCCAGTTTCAGGTCCTCCCATTTGGCCTTTCGCTGGCTCCCAGAATTTTTACTCGCGTGGTGGCAGCCGCGCTAGCCCCCCTCCAGGTCCGGGGCCTAAAGATCCTACCATACCTGGACGACTGGCTAATTTGTGCCCCATCTCAGGTGCAGGTGGTGCCCGACACCGACGCAGTTCTGACCCATATCCAGGCCCTGGGTTTCACGGTCAACTGGAAAAAGAGCAACTTGCAGCCCCGCCAGCAGGCGGATTTCCTTGGTGTCCTCCTCGACTCGGTCAGCATGACGGCGTCTCTCACTCCACGGAGGGCAGACAGCTTGACCGAGGCTCTGACAGGCTTTCGGCTGGGCAGACTGGTCACCGCCCGCAACGTCCAGAGGCTGTTGGGCTTAACGGCAGCTGCGGTACTGCCATTAGGCCTGCTGAAGGCACGCCCCCTGCAGTGTTGGTTCAATGCCTTTCAGCTCCACCCGAGGGACGACAGGCATGTGAAGTTGCGGGTGTCTCCTGCTTGCATCCGAGCCCTGCGTCCTTGGAGGAACAGGAGGTTCTTACTCCAGGGTGTTCCACTGGGGGGCCTTCCTCACAAGAGGCAAGTCATCTCGACAGACGCTTCTCTGACAGGCTGGGGAGCTGTCTGGGAAGGGCTGTCAGCGAGAGGCGTGGAGCATATCAACGTCCTCGAGCTGAAGGCCATCCATCTCGCCCTGCAGAGGTTCCTGCCAGGGTTGCGAAGCCAACATGTTCTGGTGAGGTCAGACAGCACCTCGGCGGTGTATCATGTCAATCACCAAGTCGGCACGAGGTCCCGGCGGTGCCTCCAGGTGGCGGAGGAGTTGCTGTCATGGGCATGGCCGCGTCTGTCTTCAGTGAGGGCAGTATGCGTTCCAAGCGTGGAGAACAGGGCGGCCGACATTCTCTCCAGGACCGGGCCACTCCCGGGGGAATGGAGATTGAACCCAGAGATGGTCAGCCAGGTCTAGGCTCAGTATGGGACTGCACGAGTGGACCTGTTTGCATCAGCGGAAACGACTCACTGCCCAGAGTGGTACTCTCTCGTGGGACAGGGAGGCAGTTTGGGCCTGGATGCTCTGTCACAAGACTGGCCGACAGGCTTGTTGTACGCTTTTCCTCCATCCCCTCTTGTACCTCAGGTCCTGCGGAGGATCAGGGAGGGCCAACACACAGTTCTGCTGGTTGCTCCACGGTGGCCGGCGAGGCCTTGGTTCCCAGACCTTCTCCGGCTCCTGCAGGGTCAGCCATGGCAGTTACCCTGCCGGGCGGATCTTCTGTCCCAAGCGGAAGGGCAGATCTGGCATCCGAACCCAGGTGCCCTGCGCCTGTGGGTTTGGCCCCTGCAGAGTCCGTCATTGAACAGCTAGCTGAGTCTGTGCAGGAGGCTCTGAACAACGCCAGGGCTCCTTCTACTAGAGCTTGCTATGCACTCAGGTGGAGGATATTTTCGGATTGGTGTGCCTGCTTGGGTCTTGAGTCAGCGGTTTGCCCTGTGCCACAAGTTTTGCGCTTCTTGCAGTCCTATTTGGATCAAGGCAAGGCAGTCAGTACTGTGAAGGTTTATGCCTCGGCCATTTCAGCCTTTCACCAGGGTGCGGATAACAGACCCTTGGGTAGGCATCCACTGATTGGTCAGTTTTTAAAAGGGGCCCGCCGGTTGCGTCCAGTTCGCACTTTGCGGGCACCAAACTGGGATTTGCCCACTGTTTTGATGTCGCTTACTGAAGGCCCGTATGAGCCCATTTTAGATGCAGATCTGCGATCTTTGTCTCTGAAAACTTGCTTTCTCCTGGCTCTTTGTTCGGCCAGGCCAGTCCCTTCGAGTACAAGGGCTCACTCCACCAGGAGTATGGCTACGTCTTGGGCTGCCCTTAAGGGGGTACCAGCAAGCGATATCTGTGCAGCGGCTTCATGGACGACGCCTTGCACTTTTACCAGGTTTTATAGGGTGGACGTCACTCGCCCAGCTCCGGTTGGCGACGCTGCCCTCATGTCCGTGACCGAGCGAGGTTTTAATGGTTAGTCTAGAGCTCCTCGCGACTTCTTTGGTATGTGTCATCCCTTTTTTAGGCCGTAGTGACGGTCAGAGTGAGGTCGAAACAGATCGTAAGTTACGCATGTAACTATGGATCTATGAGACCGAGGGATGACCGTCACTATCCTCAAGGTAGGAGGCTGAACCGGGAGCAATCTCCGCTATTTACAAGCTCGAGTCGTTCTGCTTCCGGAGGTCATGGGCATGACTTTGTTGACATATGGTCTCGGTGATAGGCAGAACGAAGGTGATCATTCCTTTTTTAGACCGTAGTGACGGTCATCCCTCGGTCTCACAGATCCATAGTTACATGCGTAACTTACGTTTTGTTACAGTCGTGAATTTTTAATAGTTTGCTGGATAAGTTAACAAAGTTACCAGTGAGAGTTGCAACACATGGAATTAAGAGGAAAGAATAGAAACAATTTATTTTCAAACAAAGGATATCTATTAAGCCTGAACAAAATCTCTTTCCACTTCAGGAAATTACACAAACTCAGCCAGCTGCTAGCTAGCTAGCCAGCTAACTAAACTGTTTAAATTATTAAAATTTCCCTCGGGTATCTATCTATATATCCATCTATCTATCTATCTATCTATCTACCTGTGCACACACCTTGGAAACTAGATGATAATGATGATGGTAGTTGTGAATAGTAGCAACCAAAGTCTGAAGTACCATCACAGAGCTAGCTAGGTAGCTACTAGTGTTTCTTACTGCAGTTTCTTCTGCTGTGTAACGTAGTTAGCGTTAGTCTTTTCACAACAGCGACACCTCTGTTCAGGAGAATATTGCAACTAGTGTCGCGACCACTAGCACGAGTATAAATGGTAACGGCGCTTCTGTGACGTCACATTGTCGTGCTACTGGTCGGGTGCGTCGAGTATGTGGGACGTTTAAGCCTGATGTCACTTATGGGATGGGTTGCAACAACAAGGATTAAGTTGTAACCTGGATTAAATCAAGGTTCATCCATTAAGCCAGCTGCACCAAACTTCAAACCTAGTTAATCAGGTAAGGTAACAAGGTAATCAGGTTTACATTTAAACCATCCTTTTAATCTTGGTTTAAATGTTCACATAAACCTTGATTCATGTTGTTGCTCAACTGCTTTAAACTCAAACTAAATTTCAGCTAGGGATTCATTTTAAACCTGCTGCTGCAACTCACCGAGTGGTTAGTGGTGTTCGTTGATGTTCCAAAACAAGTAGCGTAGCGAAATACAGTTTCTGTCGTGTTTTATTTGGCATTTTGTAAAATCCCATTGATTTCTGTTGGAAGACTCATTGCACGTTGATATTACTGTGCCACTGTCTATGCTTCAGGTTCAAATATTGAGCGGTTGTGAATAGTTCCACAATAACAAATAAGACGGCTGGAAATCATACATTGCGCCGATATATTTGCTTTTAATAATCAACGAACACCACTAACCACTCGGTGAGTTGCACAGTTTTGAAAACGAACGTTAAGGGTTGTTTTAGGACATGTCTGAGTAGCCTACAGTATGCCTATTGGCAGCCACTCTGACAAGTCAAAGGCGATTCAAACGATTCAGAAAGGTCGAGACAGGACCAATTATCAAAATTTCGGTGTCCACCACTCTACTTCATCCAAAACAAACCAGAAAAGGGATTCAAAGTGCTAAATACCGGAATTTTCCTTTAATCTTTCTAGATTACCAGGGTCTGGATTTTCCAGGCTACACTGACAGTAGAATGCATCAGGAATAACACAGGAAAACACTGTTCACCAAGTCATGATGATAAGCGCGGCACGCCGCAGCAGTAGTTTGTGATGTTTACTGAGTGTAGGCTAATCTTAAGTAATGTTATATATGAAAACTAGTATTACAATGAAATGTAGTATTGCGGTGGCAATACTGGTGACAGCGGCCATGCGTTAGTGGCATATGTGCTATCAGAGAGCTTCCATTTACTCCATCATAGGCTACTGCGGTGTATATTGCAAAAACTACAGGTACAGTTTTAGCAAAACTTGGTGAAAAGGTGTAGCACAGGCTAATGAAAACCCATTCATTTTTGGAGCAGATCCAACTCAAAGGTAGCCTGGCTCCGCCCTCCTATGTACTTCCGCTCAATTTTCCCTTCAGTACGTCGTCTGGGTCTGCGGTATATTCGCGGGTTTTCTCCTGCAGAAATCTGCAGGTCCAATCAACGAACAGAGGGAGTGGCTGAGAACGATGACGTTGAGGTCGTGCGCTAGTTTGAGCCAGAATACGTCACGACCAAACGTTAGCGATTGGTTATGGCGGATCCAGAGTGGCTCTGGGCAGATCCAATAGTTTTAAACTTCAACAGAGTACTCGCCTTCAAGGAAGTTAACACTTGGCAATGGAAAGTGGCCAGACTTTCTGTACACTATGAAATGTACGCGAGTCTGGTAGGACCAGGCTAACTCAAAGGGACCTTCAATATATTTTCCATAATTATAGTAGCCTAGGTTAGCCAACTCAATGTGCTTGTAGGTTAATGAAATAGGCTGTATTGTGAGGGAACACAAACTTTATTGCAATGGAATGCAAAAAGTTATTGCGAGGGAACGCAAGTTATTGTAAGGGAACGCAAAAGTATTGCGAGGGAACGCAAAAACATTGCCAGGGAACTCAAAAGTATTGCGAGGGAATGCAAAACTATTTCTCTAAATAAATACCCACGGCATCTCCCGTCAGCCTGGAAGGATACTTAAACCCTAACTATTTCCTTGTCTAGTTAGAGCAGCTGATGAATCTTAAGATGAAGTCATGCTGTCTCTCCCTTGATGCACATCATAGTAAATAAAACTCTGGTCCATTTTTACTATATTTGAATCTGACTGGGTCTTCATTCATCTGTGGTATCAAAATTTCCATCATGTCAATTAATCAACTTATAATGTGACAGTCATTATGGCAACACATGCTCCCATAAATTCTCCTTTATAGGCTTTTGGTCTTTATACACACACACACACACACACACACACACACACACACACCACACACACATAAACTAACATCAGTGGTTTCCCACAGACTTGCTAGTTTCAAGAATTTTTTTTTTCTGACACAAGAAAGGATGTCAAAATAATGGATGATGGATGATGGATAATTGAGTTGTTGTTGTGCTTGTTCTCAGGAGTTCTAGGCTTTGTGAAGTGAGATTATTTATGACTCCCACTAGCGTAGTGTATTTCTAGCGAGTTTTTTTTTTCCTTCAGTAATTTTGTGTCAACAATTAACAATTTCCAGGACACTGAAAGGCTTGGCTGCACGAAACATGGTGGGCATGTAGCCCCAGCCGGACTGGACCCCCGAAAGGAGGGTAGGACGGACACAGTTTTCTGTGAATACCTCGAGAACCGTAGGGCCTAGGAGGAGTATATTTTTCTTGTATGTTGGGCTCGAGGGGTCATCTCAACCCATCCCATAACCACTCATTTAGGTTATAGCGCCACATAGTTAAAAATGAAAAAGCAAAACTGAGGCTCTGTAATCACAGGTATCTTTGGCTGAAGTGTTCAAAACTGCACAAAATGTAATCTGTAGAATCACTATGACACCCTCTTATTGCATGCTGAGTTTTGTGGAATTCCGTTCAAGGGGGGCCATACAATAAATTTATTTATGTGTACATTTGGTGACTACACAAATCGGCCTGCAAATGGGTGGTGTTGAGCAAAGGGTTGCCGGATGAAGTTGAAATGTACACACACACACTCATATACACACACACACACACACACACACACACACAATTACACGCACACACACCCACACACACATAAAGACAGACACACAGGTAGCACTAACAACAAAATTGTTAAAACATTCCTAATGACAGCCTGAAAATATGCTACAGAGAGAAACAGCAGATGTGGTGTGAAAAACGAACACCTTATCTTCACCACTGATCTCAAACCTTGGTGCTCACCATGGAAGCTTATAGACAAATAGACTCCGATATCAATATTTATGTGGTCCAGGCACATCTGGACCTTTTTCATCTCAGGGTTCACATTCCCTTGAACTTGAACAGTTTTTAATGGCTGTATATACACACAGATAAGTGTCATCAAGTGTGAGAAAAATCATTCTTATGCCAGACTGATGTTTGTTTCAACAGTTCAGCGGTTAGTACATACTGTAGTTCCAAACTCAACACTCAGGAGTCTCTGTACTGTGCTGTACTATACTGGTACATGATACTGCCTTGCAGTAACCACCCCTCCCCCCCACCCCCCAAGCTACGTAGCTACTCTACCCTTTCCATCGAGTTGTGATAGCACAATAATATAGAATGAAATGGAGTCAAGGTGTACTGTATGTTTGTTTGTGCTTGATTTTACAACAGCATTGGATGCGATTCACATGTACCGTAAATGCTAGCACACGCACAGACACACAGACACACAGACACACACACACACGCATGCACACACACGCACGCACGCATGCAGGCACGGACGCATGCACACACACGCACACACAGACACACACACAGACACACACACACACACACACACAGACACACACACCCACTGTTACATCAGACAGCCTGCACATATGCTACAGAGCTACAACACACAAAGCATTAGCACGTATATAATACTATTATTATGTGTTGCTGCAATAAAAAGCAATAATGATGTACCAATTAATTAGCAAGACCCAGCCCACATGAGCACAAATATTAGTACATTTGCAAAACACTACACACAACTTGTGTGTCTTTGTGTACATATTGTGCAGTGTTTTGGAAAAAATGATCTGTTTTTAAAATAGTTTTTAAGTAACCGTTAAAAAGTCATTTTCCCTACAGGCTTATATAGCCTATGCAGGGGTGGTGTTTCCGTTCATGGGGCATTGTTTGTTTTCCCCAAAGCCACTGTTGCTAAGGACTTGTAAGTATTACATCAAATACAACTGAAAGACGTAGAAAGACTTCTGTAGAAGGCCAACTGTCACGCACATACACGTTTGGCCACCCCTGTGCATGGGTGGCCAAACATCACTTTCACGATTTTTCATTCAGTTTGTAACTCTGTTGCATACTTTTAGGCGGGGATCACAATGGCCAGCGGCAAGCGCAACGCAACTCTCAGACCATAATAAGTTCTACTGCATTTCGTTCTTAAGCGACACAACGGACAATTGAATAGGCTCGTGTTGCGCTTTGAAAGTTGAACCAAGTTCAATGCTCAGCTTATTCAATGCTAGCATTACGCCAGCGCTGCCACCGTTCTGCTTCCGGACAATAGAGAACAATAGGAAACCTGCCGCTTGCCACTGGTCAGTTGATCCCCACCAAAAACACAACTTTGCCGACAACGCTGGAGAGATTGGCCTGATTACCAACAATGACAAGACGGCCTATAGAAGAGAGGTCAACAACTTCTCACAGTGGTGCCAGATGAACAACCTCTCTCTCTAAAACTAGTACTAACTATTATCTGAAACTATTAACACTTTCCATTCACCCAGTTTAGGCAACCATATTGAAATTAAATGCTTTACAGTCAGTTTGTAATTTTGTATCACACTTTTGGCAAAGCTGTAAAATAAAGCAAACGCAAGCAAACATTTTTCATTTTCACTTCTTACTGTGATTGTACAGCCTCTTGAATTTCCTAACACAAAATATATAAATTCAAGCACTTTATGACCTGTCAATTTATAGATGTTTTCAAAAACTTGCAAAGGCCTTGAACTATATTTCTCAAATTCACAAACTTGTAAATGATTGAAGGACCCCTGAAATTTGTGGAACCCATGATTAGTTATGCTCTACTAGCTGAAATAGAAAGTACGTAAGTGTGTGTGTGTGTGTGTGTTGGGGGGTTTGAGTGAAGGGTTACTTTTATGCAGGAGACAAAGGAGGTGCTCTGTTGTACATCTCCCTCTGACAAGGCTGCCTCCTCCTCCTGGTTTGGGTCAATGAAGTCATAAGGGTCCTGATCTGCTACTGTGTTGAGAAAACACACACACACAAAATGTACAGACATACAACACATTATGATTGTACTTTAGTGATTTTCAAGATCTCTCTCTATCTCTCACCAAAATTCAGAAATGTACTCTCTGTCTCTCACTAGCAAGTCCTCTCTCTCTCTCTCTCTCTCACACACACACACACACACACACGTACACACCTTTGCCACAGTCCAGCTTGACTAGTAGAGAGTGTGTATCCGCCCTGCCGTGCTCCCTTGCTGTCTCGGACACCTGCGAGTGCAGACTGACGGTGTCGTCGTCCGAGGGCTGTCACACATACGCACACCCGCACCCACACCCGCACAGAGGAACGAGGGAAGAGGAGGGGAGAGAGAGAAACAAGGAAAAGGGGGGGGGGACCAGAGAGAGGGAGAGAGAGAGAGGAGAGAAGTGTAAGCAATGCTAACCAGGGTTATGCTGGAGGGACACTGCCAATGACTGCTGTCGCAAGTGAAGGAGTGAGAGAATGTACGCGTGCTGATGACTGGCGTGTTACTGTGAGCGCGCAGTGGAGGGGGCAGGAGAGCAGGACAGGATGGAGGGATGGAGAAGAGTGGACAGAGAAGAGAGTCAGACACAAAGTCAGACACAGGACTCTACTGGCGTCTATGTCTGCTATATGTCCTCTGGGTAATACTGTATGTCCAGATGTCTAGTGCATTAGGGTGGAGTAATACTGGTTGTTGTATTAATAATGATTCTCACTCTCTGTGAGTGTGTGTGGTTGAATCTGTATTTTAAGTGTTTGTGTTATTTTTGTGTTTCTCCACATGTGTCAGCTTATGTGTGTGCTTGTGTGTTTGTGTACGGATATGTGTGTATGTCTGTATGTATGGTGTGTGTGTGTGTGTGTGTGTGTAGTTCTAAAATGTTTCCACATCTCATGTGTACTGACTGTGAGAGTGTGTTTATGTGTGTGTTTGTGTATGGGTTGTGTATGGGTGTACCTCTGTGGTGGAGAGCCTCTTGTCCCCGTTGTCGCTGCCAATTCCTGAGTCAGGGCCGTGGTTCTTACTGGGGTAAAAATCCTCCATGCTGCACACACACAGACAGAGATCCAGAGTCACTTTTCTATGCACTGGGGAGTCCGATTAGTCTGGGTGAACCCAGACAAACCTCTTAGTAGATCTGAATTTGCTCTGTCTGGAGACCCTCCCATTGAAGAACAAACATCACATTCTGAAATGCCAACCTGGTGTTCCATGAAAGTACTGTTTATCAGACGTTAAAAATGATGGCAAAGGGGTACACAGTTTATTGAAAAGTGACAACAATGGTAAGTTACTGGCACCCCCAATCACCCCAATATAAGTATGCTTTGAGGTCAAATTTGCTATATCATTTAATTTTAAAGGTAGCCCTTCTACCATGTGGAGCGTACCTGTCTGTTAAAGGTGGAGGTAGGCAGCGTTTCCCGAGGGAGGGCAGGTCGAGGGAGTCTGGCTTCTTGTCCGTGCGACATGCCTGGATGTTCAGATACTTAAAGATGTGAACTTTGCCCTTCAGGCAGATCTGCAAGGACCAGACAGAGGCAGAAGTCAACTGGCTGTTTTGCAGCTCCAAGGATGTGTTCTGTGCCCAAAGTGCCTCTAGTGGCCAAGACTTCACAAACTTCAAACACGTTTATCATGATTACCTAGCTTGTGAACCAGAAAAATCTGAGAGCTCATTGCATTAGTTCTGGTATATACTGTATCTAGACTCTTTCTAAAACCAAAACTTCTCTCCAACCAAAACCTGCTGGGTCTTTCACAACTGTTCATTTTGGAGCACTTTGGAAAACAACCAAATGCTAGGTAGTCATGTCTGTATTGAATGACTCGGACCATAGATTTTATTTAAAAGAGCAAACAACTGCATGACAGGGTTCATTGACAAGAAATATGTGTTTGTTGTACTTCTGACAAAAAGCGGTAAAAGGTTGATGTACCAACTACCTTTGGTAACGCCCATTGGAAATCGAAAATTAACTGATATGGTCCGGACCAAAATCTCAGAGAATTGACTAATGGCTATTCAGGCTAATGATTACCACTGTTTATCCTGTTGCTAAAATAAAGCACAAATCAAACCGACCGTACAATAACAATATCAAACAAACATAATAATGACCATGTGGTCAGTGGATCAACTGACAACGTTGGGATGTAATTCAACAACCCATCAACCTATACAATTTAATATTTGTCTTGCATACAGCCAGCATCCTCTGTTAAAATATGTGCATAACACTTAATTGCTATTGTGTCTATTTGTCTACTCTTAACTTCCCTGCTAGAGTCACTGGTCAAAGCAGTCCTCTAGATGGAGCCAGAGAGCTATGTTTGATAGAGAGGCTGACCAAGGGATGTCTGATGTATTAGTCCTCATTTATTCAGCAATCTGTCCAGATTCTACATCTGCGTTATACAGCCAATGGATTCCATCAGTTGTCAAAAAGGCAATATACAATGCATTTACGCACACACATTCACGATCACACACACTCATACACACACACACACACCCACACACACCTGTGCGGGTGGAGACTGCATGGGGTTATTGTCGAGAATAATGTGCTGAAGCTGCCTCAGTTTCCTGTAGGACGTGGGAATCTCTGTGATCTTATTACAGGAGAAGTCCAGACGGATGAGAGGAAGATCTGACAGCTCTGGGTACGGAGGTGAGGAGAAGAAGACCTGTTAGTTGGGACTTATACCGGGGCTATGTCTGTTTCAATGTGTGTGTGTGTGTGTGTGTGTGTGTGTGTGTGTGTGTGTGTGTGTGTGTGTGTGTGTGTGTGTGTGTGTGTTACCATCTGGTAGCACTTGAAGGCAGTTCCTCCTGATGTTGAGTTCTCGTAAGGCCAGTAATTTCCCTATCTGAGAGGGCAGCACCTGAATCTCATTACAGCTTATGTCCTGCAGGGGGTAGCAAACACACAGTCACACAACTGACAATTGTATTACTACTGTGAAACTTCTAAATAGACCAAGACATTTTTGTATTGCTGTGTGTGATATGCAATAATGTGATAACCTTAATAAATAGTCAGCAACATTACCATTCAACTAATGAAGACTATAGTTGCTGTGCACTGTAGATCATGGCATCGAGAACAAATGACAAAGCACACAAAGACACAAGAATGGAAACACACACGCACACATACACACATACACACATACACACACACTTCTGTGTGCTGACTCAGTAATCAGTAAAGTTCATGTCCGGGGGGTGCATACAGCATTACTTTGCAGGTCAATGAATAAATTTAACACTCGAATTGCACACAGTCACTCTCACACACACACACACAGACACACACAAACACACACGTAAATACACACACACACACACACACACACACACTCACCAGTTCCATGAGGTCTTTGGCTTTGCCGATCTCTTCGGGAATGGCCACCAGCTTGTTGTTGCTGACCACCAGCACCCGGAGCGGAAGGTTGAACAGGTACTTTGGCAATGTGGACAGGAGGTTCCGACTGGGAAACCACAAAACACTCATCAATCAGCCAATCAGCAGGTCAACGACTAAGCCTCAACACACTGCCAGTGGCCATATATCCCAGCACCTCATGCTGCTATTCTTACACACAGACGGAACAGTGAACACTAGAGAGCACATTTACACCCAAATAGATCATAATAAACCATCACCTAAGACCTCAAAAGGGGATTTTTTTAAATTATTTTTAACACTGCAGTGCTAGAAAAGAACTGTTGTCTATGAGTGTTAGCATGCACACATCCTGATCACACATCCAGCATGATCTCATTTCTTAAGTCCATTCTTACTCGTTTACAACTCGTCGAGTTTTAGATAAATAAACAAATTCGTAAAAAAAACAAAATAGCCCCATGCGTGTGATACTGGGCAGAAAGTCAGTGTATCACCATGGATGAATTATGAATAATTGCTCTGACAGTGGCTGGGTGTGTATGCTTGTGAATTTGTGTGTGTGTGCATGCGTGCGTGCATGCATGGGTGCGTGTGTGTGTGTGTGTGCATGCATGCGTGTGTATGTGTGTGTGCATCTTGTCTCTTGAAGGAGGAAGTGCCACTGGAAAACTTTAAACTCCACACGGCATGAAAGAGGAAGCCTTCAGGCTGAGACATATGGCCAAAACTGGACCAGATCTGTTCCGCTCACACATTCGCATGCACACACTCACACACACACACACACACACATACACACAAACACAAACACACACAGACACATACAAACAAACAAACAAACCCACACACACACAGAAATGTACACACAAACACAAATTCACACACACAGATGATCACTCATTCTCCAGCTATGACTAATCCTCCAGTATTAATGTATGTGCTAATTTGGTTAAAGGACAAGTTCGGTATTTTACACTTTAACACATACTGCTGTCCTGAGAATTTTCGGTTTCTGTGGTAGCGCCCCCCCCCCCTCCTCCACAATCCTGCATAGGTGCACTGGAACAATCCTTCCTAAAACGCATTAAACTTTCATTTACAAAGACGTGAAACTCACCGAGTGGTCAGGGGTGTTCGCTGATATGCTCACACAAAAATCGAGGAGGGGGGGCGCTACCACAGAAACCGAAAATTCTCAGGACAGCAGCATGTGTCCAAATTTCAATCTTAAACGTTCTATTTAATCATAAACTATCTGAAAACAGGGCTTTAAGTGTAAAATACCGAACTTGTCCTTTAAGTATGCCTGTCATAAATATAAGAAAAGGGGGAAATACTTCAATAAAATCTGACTGTAACTCAAGAGGAGGGATAGGATCTTCACATGCCCAAGTGGGTGCCCACCTCATGTTTTGAGAAAATTGTATCAACAGAAAGAAACGCTCACCGATCTATGAATAGCCAGCTATGTGCCCACTGCTCTAGTTGTACACGTGGCGGGCAGAAATGCACATGACATGACTCATCTTGTTAAGTGGTCATTGCAGTAAGTGGTGATTTTCATTGGAAACCCAATAGAGAAAATCTGGTTAGAGTGCTTTTCAACACAGGCTGAAGGTGGGTGAACGAATAAGCAAAGTCAGATATATCCACATGCACTGATATCCACACACACACAGACACAGACACACACACACACACACACACACACACACACACACGCACACACACAGACGCACACACACACACAGACGTACACACACAGACGCACACACACAGACGCACAGACACACACACACAAACACAGTGGGCTGTACCTGATGTTCAGGTAGGTGAGCATCTGTAGGTTGACGATGGCCTCGGGGATGCATTTGATGCAGTTGTGGTAGAGGTTCAGAGCCTCCAGCGGAGCGAACAGACACACCTCAGGAGGGATCTCTGTGAAGCGGTTCTTTGACAAATCTGTAAAACACACAAAACCACAGGCACATAAGTAAGACCCTTCTACCAATCCACTCTCCTAGAAGAGCTTATACACTGAATTATCAACTGCCCAGGAGTGAATCTCCTGAAAATGTCATTGAGCAAGCAACATGATTAAATTATGATTAAATGTTAGAGACTTTTAGTTTAAACACACACACACACACACACACACACAAACTCTCTCTTTCTCTCTCTCTCATTCTCTCTATCTCTTAGCATGGTGGCAGCACAATGATGCTCTGAGACAACACCCTATTCACCCTAACGTTGGCCCTGTAATTGGCCTACTTGTTTCCCATACTCTTCATTAATCTAATTAATAATGACATCTGGGTTGATAAGGGTGAAACTTCCACCATATTATCAACAGAAGTCTATGGTCATGCTGCATGTATGCATTTACGTTATAGGTAATTCTTGGCCTAATAACCACAGCTGCCTAAGCCATGCTTCCTACCAAGAAGAATATCTTATCTAATGGAGAGTAAATAGCACAAGTATTTCCCAGATCTACTTCTTACAGTAATAGCAGAAGCACTTCATACACACAACTCCACACACACACTCTACAACTCTACACACATTAAGTAAGAGCCAGTTCTTTTCTGGAGCCTAATGACTCCGACGACGAGCCCAGAGAAGGAAGAGTCCGCTCTCTCAGTCTTAACTGATAAATCAATCCTACTGTGTCTCCACAGTGCTGGGCAGGAGACACCTTGAGGGAGAATCTAATCGATGGGGACAAAAGGCTCAGCCAAAAACAAAAGGGAGTCCGATTTAGCCGTGCCTCTTGTCTTCTTTAACAGCTTCCCACACCATCAGCTCTCACTGACACCAACCAACAAAGATGCAAATTTAATGGCCCTGGCCGTGGCGCGACTGGCTGGGGCACCTGCACCGTACGCTGGCGATTCCCGCCCCGTGGTCCTTTCTGGATCCCACACCCACGCTCCCTCCCACTCACTTCCTGTCATTCTCCACTGTCCTGTCTGATTAAAAGCATAAAAATCCCAAAAATATACTTAAATATACTTACTTAAATATACTTATACTTACTTATACTAAAAAAAGATACAAATTGATGAAATGTAGACACTAGACACACACACATGACATGCACAACCACAATACACAGGCCAAGTGAAAGACATATCTGTCCCTCCTTTTTGTCGAGCCTCTGTGTGATGGGTGTGAGTATGTAGAGTAAGATTCCAAACACAGGTAGTATTTAAATGTACTCTCAATAAGGTGCACTGAAGGAGGAAAGTGCATTGATTCCAGACATTATTAATCAATCTGTCTGAGAGAGCGATCGATCAGCGGAGAGGGCCACCTACTCAAGCTGATTCTCATCGGCCTTTCGTGACACGGCAGAGATCTTCTGACATTGCCCGTACACAATACACAAATACACACACCAACAAACACACTAGTACACACACAACCCACTGTGAACTACACACACTGTCCAATCATAAAGTAATTGTCTTTTGCGGTCCAGAACAGCCATGTAATGGCTGTCTCATTCAGCTAATGTGAGGGTGATGTTGACTGGTATTCCTCTGACGATTCCTCTGGGACTACAAGGAGATGGAAAGCACCCTGTAAGTGCTGATCCAGGAACAGTTTCCCATTTAGCTGATAATGGTTAAGGTTAGGGAGGGCAGAAGGAACACTCAAGAGGAAACATGATCCTGAATCTGCTGCTCAGTAGATTTCCTTCCAGTACTTGGCTATGGTAACACAGGAGCTCGATGATGGGGAATAGATTCGGTATCAATTTCAACTGACCAACGCACAGCGTTCTTCTGCTTTACACCAGGCAATTCAAGTTACCAGAGTGCTTCTCATTCACACACACACACACACACACACACACACACACACACACACACACACACACACACAAACACTTTAACATAGTGGCAATATCAGTACAAAACCACCCACCAATGCAATGCCTTTGCTTATGGGGTGAAAAAAAAGAGTCATCAACAAATGACTGGGTTTGTGGGGTCACACCCACAGGTGCTGACACACACACACACACACACACACACAGACACACACACACACACACACACACACACACACAAGGCGGAGTCACATCCCCTCCACTTCCTCTCCCCTCCCATCCACTTCCTCCCGGGTGGGCAGGGGGCCTTAGGCCAGACTTCCTGCAGCTGAGGAGGGGCAGCCAGAGGCAAGCACAAGCATCAGGGAGGAGGACACAGGAGAGGAGAGAAGGGGAAGAGAGGGTGAGGAGGGGAGGTGAGGGCCAGAACAGGGGAGAGGACCAGTCAGCTGAGCCAGGGGAGAGGCAGCACTTTGCCAAGAGGAGCTCACCTCGGCAGCGTATTCTAACATGGCTGTCAATCCACTGCCCTCTAACACAGGCCTGTAGCCTAACCATCAGATTAATGGACAAAACACGCCAGACGCTGAGGCAAAGAACCAGAACACCAGGTTGTCATTATGGCTGACTGAGCACTGATCACTGCTCTAGTGCTGTTTCAAAACAGAGCAGGCCCCACTGAGGAGACAGTAGCAGGTAATAAATAGGTCACATATGAGCAGACACAGTAGGTTAGCATGTCAGAGTGTGTCTATTTGTGTCTCTGTGTCTCTGTGTGTGTGTGTGTGTGTGAGGGGGGGATCTGCATGTGTGCATGACAGTGAGAGAGTGTGAGAGGGAGAGAGAGAGTGAGAGAGAGAAAGAGAGAAAGAGGCTGACAGACACACAGACAGACTGACAGAATGAGAGAGGCTGTTCGGGCACGCTACAGATAGGACAGTCACATTTGCAGACAGCTGTATCGCTGAGAGGGGCATTCTGGAAGTCTTTTACTTCTTGAGTGGTTTCCACTGGCCCGTGTCATAAAGGAGGAAGAGGCTTCTGAAAAATTCATTGTGCTTAAAAATAGTTTGCTGAAAAAAGGCTCAGAGAGATGGAGGGAGAGAAAAAAGAGAGAAGAACAGATTTCAGAATCCCTCTCAGGCACATTAGCTTCCTGTTACCAGACAGTGGGCGTGGCCTAAAATGGACCAATCGGATGAAAGAACCGAACATCTTCTTGACCCAGATTCGCTGCAATGAGTGGGACACCACACAAATGTTCCAAGACCCCAGCTGAGCTGCCTGGCAACTGTCCCCGCCTCTCCGACCATGAACTAACCAACAGGAGATGAATCCTGGACCAACGCCCACTTTTGATTTGCCCTTCTGTGAGATGCTCTACTGCCATTAATTGGCCAATAATGCTCACACAGAATACACTCATGCTCATGCGTATGCATACTTTTTTACCTTCTCTCTCTCTAACTGTCTCTCTCTCTCTCTCTGTCTCCTTTTGTACTCACACACTCTCACACACATAGACTGAACACACAGACATACTGTAACTTCCCCATTCATAAAACTGCAGCTGTTCATTAAAAACTCAGACACCTTAATATCACACATTCTATGTATTAGCCTATATATAGTATATCTGTATCCAAATAGTAACACTATCAGCTTTCTATCTTGTCCTTTAATGCTGCTGTGAACACATAATATTTCACCAAAATGTTTCCCTGCACTGTGTGGTGTAATAAACAAACATTTCTGATCTCCTCAGCATAAACTGATATCACACACACAAATAAACAGATACATGCACACACACGCCCGCTTGCAGAAACTTACGCACACACACCAGCACAGACACACATGCACACATGTACAAACTGTTTCACACCTGAGAGCATTAGGCAGGCCATAGCAGGAACTTATACAGCAATGTCTATTTGTGGGCTGAGGTTTCAGTAATGCGTCAATGCATAAACTGCATTTGGGCAGCAACAGACAATAAACAAACATATAGATACACATAGACAGTACATAATCCTATATAGGTGCAATTGGCAGCATTGCCTGCCTTTCATTTCCAGACCATGAACCTGAAATCCCCCCCAGCAATCTTCCGAACATTTAGACATTTCTTTGTTTCAGGCCACTGAGAAAACATTTTATACACATTCAGAAGGTGTCAGCTAATCTACAGAGGTAGGTCATTGCTTTGTTTCTTGTAAAAATGTGATATACTGCATCTCTTTTTAAGCATGTCACTCTTAAAGGTACAGGGATGTTGCTTACACCCACTCATACAAACACGCATGTACGCATGCGTGCGGGCACACACACACACGCTGAGAGGGAATTATCTGCAGCAGTCAGTGAAGGATTCTGTGGAGGTCTTCTTGCTGCCATGACAACCACACGCAGTGAGAAGGTGAGGCAAGGAGTGCTGTCTGCCTGCAAATGGAGCTCCCACACCCACCCTTCTAAACACACTGGCACTCAGTGAGTGTGTGTGTGTGTGTGTGTGTGTGTGTGTGTGTGTGTGTGTGTGTGTGTGTGTGTGAATCCACACATTCAGACACTCGCCCTTAGGAATATGCACACATATTCACACACACACACACACACACACACACACCAAACTACAGTCATCTCTGCAGATGCATGCTTTGTTGCTGCAGGGCCAGTCCCTGCAGCCTGACATATTAATCTCTCTACCCTAACAATTGCACTCACTGGAATATATATATATATATTTAAAAGAAATGAAACTGCACACACACCCAAAATAGACGCTGAGAGATGGAAGAAGTGAACAACCAGAATGCATGCTATTTATTTTACACTTACACATTTAGCAAGTGAAAAAACAGTGTGCTTTTCCCATGCAGTGTATTGAAATAAACACAATCTCAGGGTTAACCACCAAACAGCATACCACACAACCAGTGGACTGTGGTTTAGTGGGTTGCATGTTAGTGCATCTGCAGGCTACTGACAAAATTACAGAGACAATATGGGTCAGTCAGTCAACGAGCCACAGCTGTTTCAGTGAGTCCAAAACAAGGAACCCGAGGCTGGTGATGCTAAATGGCACAAGGTACGGCTAAGCCTTCCACACAGACTGGTAGCGCTGTAGAGAAGACTGTGGACAGGGAACTAGTGTTAAGGTCTCCAGTGCCTGTTTAACATGCAGGTCACAAAATGGAAACCTTTTCCCTCTCTCCTGCAACCAGAGTGAGGCTCACCAGGTTGAGTTTCAAAAGGCCTTAAATCAATTCACATTCACACACTCTCCACCACAGCACTATGAAGCAAGCTACACACACACACACACACACATGCACACACACACACACACAGTGAGTCCCACAGAAATAGTAGATTTTTGCTCATTCAGCTGCTTATAACAGAATCTGGGTGAAAAGGTAATGACCAAACAATCAATAAAAGAATGTATGAACTACAAAATGTGTGTGTGTGTGTGTGTTGTGCGTGTGTGAATATTAATTAAGTCATGCAGCCATTCCATTCTTGTTCCTCCATGGGTCTTAACAGCACAGTAGTAGGCTAGATCCCAGACAACCACTACTTCTGCACAGATCTGGACTGAGATTTAGACACCATACCATACAGGAAGCTGCACACCTATTCTGTCAGCGTGGGATGTTTGTATATGTTTTGTTGGTGGGTGCGTGTACATCTGTTTGTAATGAGAGGAGACATTTCTTTTCTTTTGACCTCCAAAAGAACACATACAGCCAGAGGGAGGTGCAGTAATCTTCTTCTTCACAGACACATGCTATTTAAATTACACACACACACACACACACACACACACACACACACACGCATGCACGCATGCTTGCACACACACACACGCACGCACGCACGCTTGCACACACACACGCACGCACGCACGCACGCTTGCACACACACACGCACACACACACACACACTTGCACAAAAGTGTCACACCTCCAAATCAGTCAAAACTATCTCAGAACACATGACTCACAGGAAGGACAATGCAATTTACATGGGCATTTATCTAATAAACCACCAAAAATAGATTTAAAAACAAACTAAACTACCCACCGCCACACTGGCCTTATGGCCAAAGCCACAGAATCAGGCCCCAAACACACCAGAAACCCAGAGTGGACTACAGATGAAAGGGGGCCTTAATGCAGGTGGACAGGTGCGGAGAGTCAGGGGGGGATGAGCCTCCCAATCCTGCCCACAGGCTAGCAGTCATCAGGGTATGATGTGCATGGCACGTAGCCTGTTTACACTGGTTAAAATATATATATGCTAACATAAACTAAATCCACATAAAATACATAGCTTCGAACCAACACTAAAATACAGACTGACAGGCATGCCTGCCCAATCACTACAGCCATAGCTAATTCAACACCCACTCATGCTAGCCTACATGCTGCAGCAGCTGGCAAGCAAGTACACAGACAGAGGCTTGAACATCGTATGTGACACGGGAACAGAATTGGAGAGGAGTGAAGCAAGAGAGGGGGGAAGAAAGAGATTGAAGGAAGGTGGGAGATGGATGGACAGAGATGGATAGACAAATTGAGCGAGAGAGAGAGAGGGTGGGGGACGAGATGGGAAGAGCAAGGCTTGGTTATAGTCTGTCGTGGTTAATGTAGATAAATGAGAGAGAGGAGAAGATGAGAGAGAGGAGGAGAGGGAGCTTATAGAATGAGGCAAGTGTAACAATAGGAGACACATGTAAGCAAAAAGTCCTCTAAACCCCCATAATGATAAGTATGCAGACAGAAATAACAATTAATGGCTTTTATCGAGTCTGCTTTGGGGGAAACACTGTAATAGAATCCGTGGTAGTATAACTAATGAGATTCTGTAAGGCAAGCCCTGCACAAGAGTAGGAATAAACTCACTGACAAAGTCTGGGAGAGAAGCAGAGACTGTAGACTGTGCTTTTATGTGTGTGAGTGTGTGTGTGTGTGTGTGTGTGTGTGTGTGTGAGAGTCTGTGTGTGTGTGCGTCTTTCTCAGCAGGGAAGCACTGATCTCTTCTTCACCAGGATCCTGACTACAGACACACACACACACACACACACACGCTCTTTCACACACACAGAGACACACAGAGAGAGCAAAACACAGCCTAGCTCTAGGCTGGTATCTCTTCCTCGAAGCTGAGGATTGATCAGCACGCAAACACTGAGGCGGGATAACTAAGAGCTCCAGCGTGATGCACTCCACAGTAGCAGCCTGCCAAGCTAGCCAGCCATGTGGGCAGGCAGACAGGCAGGGAGCAGCACCCAGGAATGAAATATTCAGAGGAAATACCATCTAGACAGGTCAGCTCAGCAGCATGGCTCCCACTGAGAGCTTAGAGACGCCACCGTCTCAGATGCAACCACACTGGCCTATATTCACTCCAGAGAGAGAGAGAGAGAGGGAGAGAGAGGGCAAAATTAAAGTGATAACACTGAAGTCCTGAAATAGGCCAAAGGGGATTTTCCACCAATCCAAATGTGGCACCCTGAAAGGATAACTCACTTCCTCTTTTTGGGCTGCAGCGAGAATGGAATACTTCTCCCTCTGAAAAGTAGGCTGGAGTCAAAAAGCATGATGACATTATCAACACAGCTGTTGAAATATTCAAAAGTAGGGGGGGGGGAAACGGCCACACCACCCCATTCATAAAGGGAACCACTATGAAGCTACTGCATGTTTGATCAGAAAGCAATCAGCATATGTCCACACAGCAGCTGGGCATGAGCTCGAGAGGATGAGGCTGTTTCTCTCTACTGTCGGTTAGTCTGTACCTGTGACTTACTGTCCAACGGCCTCAAGGGTTCCCTGGAAACTGGGCTGTTGTACTGGTCCGCTGGCTGGCTCTTATCACAGGATTCCGGACAGTCTGTCTGGCCTGTTGGCCAACTGTCCTACTGACTCACTGTTGCACAGTGAGTCTGGCTTGTTCACTAACTCACTTTACCACTAGTTCACTTTCTTTTTGTCTCACTGGTTGGCTTACTTGTCATCATTTGTTTCCGTTTCTGTTTTGATGCACAGGAGGTCTATTCTGTTAATAGAAATGCACAGATGCCATGACTGAGTGAATGTAGGTAGGCCTACGTTATATGCAACATTTCAACAACAGTGTTACTGGAAGTGAACCATATGCTTGGATGGAAGCCATTTTGATCAGATGTGATATCTACAGCAGAATCTTGTTTCCTACTAATTGTCATATCAGTTGTGAGAATCTTGTGATCAAATGATAATTCTATTTACATAATTAAAACATGACATTTGTTTGCAGTTATATATATATATATGGCAGTTGCTGTTACAGTGCTACAGTCTCCACTGTCACAAAATGAGCAAACTTTCACAAAGTGAGCAGTGTTCTTCCCTCCCCAAGGGCAGTCATCCGACATCAGTCACTGATGTGTACACGGAGGAAGACAGCTTCTTATATAATTGACGTTTAACTATTGCGTAACAGTAGTCTGCTTATTGTATAAGTATAGCGTGATCGAGGCAATCAACATTGTTGGGTCATTGTTACAAAATCAATATGGGCTATATGTATGGAGATTGTTTATAGACTGGGTGACATTGGCCTGTGTAGTATCTCAAATAACAATCTGTCTCATAACACACTAACATTTTTATACAGTATGAGGGAACAGGCCCAGTCTCACGTCATTTGGTTCTAGTTTGCCTGTTGGAAAAGATCTGACCAAACATCTCCAGACAGCTCTGCTGAATGATCTCTCAATGCTGTGTGTCTGTGGCAGCCAAGCGAACAAAAACCTCTCAGCCTCAATGAGTGTGCTGTGATTTCATATGTGTTCAGCTCCAGTTACCACCAAAGTATTACATGGGCATTACAGAACAATGACCATCACAGTGGTGAGGCTGAAATCAGTTACCTACTTGCTTTTAGACAACCATAGTGGCTTCATACATCTATATACTGTATGTGCTTGTGATTGTGATTCCAACTCAGTAAGATTTGCTACACAGTGAAGCATGGTATTGTTTAGATAATGGAGCTCCACTGTGATGTTGGGGGGCATGTTTTTCTCTCTTTCTCCTTTGTTTTGTCCCTGCTGTCAGCTGCTCAGCAGAAGGGTTCCAGGAACCAATGCAAGCTCATATATACAGACAGACACATATTGGTGAACACACACACACACACACACACACACACACACACATACACACACACACACACACACAGCCCTCTGAGACTAGCAAGCCCCACTGTGAGGTCACTCAATTTAGATGGGGCGTGTCACACAATACCATGTCAAATCACACACACCAGAACCCCTCCATCCACTCACACACACACACACCCCCATACAGACCTACACACCCACTCACACACACCCACCCCTGGGACGGAGCTGTAAATGGCAGATGCTTGAGTAGCTCCATTAGCCCAACGGGAAACTAGAGAGGCCCCTCATCCGGGTCAGGGACATGAAGCACACACACACACACACGCACACACACACAACCTGCCTTCCCTTCATGAACCTCACCTCCACCCAGCCCACCCCCACACACCCCCGGCTATTCTCTCAGGTCTTTCTCACACTATCACTGAGTGTAGTGGTAGTGTGTGTGATGAGACCATGGATACTGTACATGAATACAGTGCTATTCACGTATTTTGTGTGTGTGTGTGTGTGTGTGTGTGTGCGTGCTCCTGGTTATGTTCACATCCACATACATTTATGTGTTGGTGCATATGCATGAGTGTGTCAGTACGTCTGTCAGTGTTCACGCATGCATGCGTGTGTGTGTGTGTGTGTGTGTGTGTGTGTGTGTGAGTGTGTGCGTGGCTGCCTCCGTGTTTTGCATGCGTGATGCATGGCTGGGCCCGTTGAGCTGAAAGTGGCGGTGGATCTCAGGGGACCCCCAGTGGCCAGACTGCGGTGACCTTGAGCGGGGGACTCATTAGGGTTGAAGGACACACACCGGGCCAAGCCAAGCGTGGCGACACCATGATTGAGTGAGTCCGCCTCAATCCTGCCCCCATCGTGTCCATAAAATGACCACTCTAGGCAATCATCTCATGATAAAGGTGTTGTTATCACTGCCATCAATACTCTTTGGTTATTCAGGTTCATACTTCAGTCCCAGGAAGGTTACAGGGCACTTATGTATAAGGCTTTGAATGTAGATAGGCGTGCACACATGTGTGTGTGTGTGTGTGTGTGTGTGTGCAATGCCCAAACATGTACATGAATGAATGACCAGACCAGACTGTGGATGTGTGGATGTGCATCAGCGTGAGCAATACTAATGCGAGCCGCTGTCCAGCCTGTCAGAGCTCAGCTAGAGCAGGGGAGGAAGCTCAGCTGGCCCAGGCTGCGTGTGGAGGCACGTACATACTCTCCAGCATTTAATCCCTTCATCACTGAAGCCCTCCTATTTCTAAGTTGGCGTCCTGATGGACAAACTACTCAACTCCACTTGAACATATAGTTCATTAAATATCTAACCTGATTATATAGAAGTAGGTCTATAAGAGTTTGGTTCCAAAACGCTATATCCACCATTTTATTTTCCAAGTAATTTCAGTAGAACTGTAATTGGGTATTGTTATTTGATTTATCTTTACTCCATTATAACAACACAACTGCAAGTTGATTGATATTACCTGAAATACACAATTAAATAGCCTGACATTTTAATGTTTTTAAAAACGGAGATATAGCGTTTTGGAACCAAACTCGTCATCTCCTCTCAGTGAAGTCATGATGGTCATACAGTAAAGGAGCATTGTATGTGGTTTCATCTTACACAGTAAAGACTAAATGTTTACTGTGCTGAACATAATCTTCAAACACGTTTACAAAACACTGCAATATAGGTAATCCCCAATATTCTATCCCCTCATTTTGGAATTGAATGGTGTAATTTAGAGAAATATGCCAACCTCTTGTGAAGAATTGAGGAATGCTCTTTTAATAAAACTATCCCAACAGACAAATAGTTCTACTAAAATCTAATGAGTGCATCACCTGTTGTACAAGCACATGCAATCTAATCTCCTAGTCCCTGTACTTTTGCCTTTCAGACACTCAAACCTACACCCCCACACCACCCACGCACGCATGCACGCACGCAAGAGCTCACTCACACACATACACACACAGATACACACACACACGCACGCATGCACGCACACACTGACACTGCTAGACAGGCATGAAAGCACTCCCTTGAACACATGGTCCTAAACTCAAACCTAGTAAGGTGCCCCTCTGGGTGCCTGATTTAATTGGACTATTGGGGGCCTGAGCAGCTGAGGGGCCAGTAATAGATAATCACAGAATGACAGAGTAATTACACATATCACACACGCGCACACACACACACACTGCTGTGTGTCTGATTCCGATAAAAACCTGAATGTTTCCATTACCCTCCAATAATCCCCTGAAACACACACACACACACACACACAAAGATACAAACCTACTGCTGTGAGTTAGATTGATATAAAATTCTGCATTTTCTATTACCCTTTGCCACCCCCTCCAAAGAGGATCCACAGTCTCGCGTTCACACTCATTAACAGGATCAGTGGTATGCATAGCACCTAGCCTATATACCATTACATATGATTACAAGAGATTACACCCTCACAACATATGCAGATTAGGCCTAATAGGATAGACGCCATGCAGAAGACCCTTGAGAGTATAGCAAATGGAGGGGATGAGACATGGGCACTCTTCATGTCGTGTACATGCTGGTAAGGGGTGTGTGTGTGTGTGTGTGTGTGTGTGTGTGTGTGTGTGTGTGTGTGTTTGTGTATGTGTGTGAGAATGTGTGTGTAAACAGTTTGTCAGTCAATGGCCTTGTAAAGAGTAAATTGCAGTCATTATCGCACAGAATCCTGACACAGGCCCATTCATCACACACCACATACATTAATCCTGAGCATCAACAAGGAGCAGCAAAGACACACAGACACACTGTCCACCACACCCTCTGTGTCTCCCTTCCTCCCTCTCTTTCTCTCCATCTCTCTCTCGTATTGAATGCTGTCTTTATCTGTTTCTGCCAGACAGCCACAGATGAAGCCTACCAGTACCCAAACCCAAACACACACACACACACACACATGCACACAAACCTAGAAGGCTAGACTGAAACACACATAAACATCTGGATGCACACAGACACTAGATGTACATGGGCACACGCACACACACACACACGCACACACACACACACACACTTGTGCAGACCCCCTGTGATGTGTTGAGTGCCTGGGGAAGGAACAGATTTATTGCCCATCTCAGCAGCGAAGAGCAAATTAAAATTGTTCCATAATACCAAAACATGGAGGTGTCTTTTCCTCCAACATTTTGTGTTAACATTAATATAATACTGTATTATGTAATATATAACTTAATGATAACATAATAATCTCTTTCTCTCCCTCTCTCTCTCTTTCTCTCTCTTACACACACACACACACACACGGACACACACTAGTCAATCCAGCCTGTCAGCTTCAATGTTAACGACCCTTTGTTCCCATAGCTGTGACTTCAGAGCTCCAGACAGAGAGAGAGAGAAGGAGGAGGGGAAGAGGAGAAGGAGAGAGAGCGAGCAGGAGAGAGAGAGAAGGAGGGGAAGAGGATGAGGAGAGAGAGCGAGCAGGAGAGAGCGAGAGAGAGAGAGAAGAAGGGGAAGAGGAGGAGGAGAGAGAGCGAGAGAGAGAGCGAGAGAGAGGAGGAGGAGAGAGAGCGAGAGAGAGAGAGAAGAAGGAGGGGAAGAGGAGGAGAGAGAGCGAGCAGGAGAGAGAGGGGGAGCAAGTGTGTGTAAGAGAGAGATCAGAGCCAGATGAAAGGCTGAGACAGACAGAAAGAGAGTAAGAGACAGACATAGAGAGAGAGAGAGAGATATAGAGAGAGATGGGAGAGAAAACTTGGCTTGACCATGCCATCAGCCCCCCCCCCCCCACACACACACACACCTTTCATGCCCCAACACCCCCCCCCCCCCTCCCCCACACACACACACCCTTCATGCCCCAACACCCCCCCCCCTGTGCACTCTCACATCCCCATCCCCCACAGAAGCTCCACTGCAGACAGATGGATGATGGCACATTATGGATATGCAGGGATCTCTCCATCTCCCAGAAATACCCACCAGATCTGCTGCTCTCTCTCTCTCTCTCTCTCTCTCTCTCACACACACACACACACACTCTCTCTCTGTCTCTCTAACTCTCGATCTATCTCTGTATCTCATAATGCACCTTCAGAATGTTTTATAGACATGAAACCATGACAGACAACAGCAAATCAGGGCCAAGGTAGAAGTACATTTTCCCCGACAAGTCATATTATCCCTTATTGCTCTCTTGCTCACTTCCCCTCTGTCTACTTTATTCCTCTTAGCCCTTTGACCTACTCTCTCTTCCTCCTTCTGCCCCTTTGCCCAGTCTTCTCTTATTTCTATACACACACACGCACGCACGCACGCGCGCGCACACACACACACACACACGCACGCACGCATGCGCACGCACACACACACACACACACACACACACACACACACGGTGCCGATCTCAGGATCCCTACCCAAGCTGTGAGGCCCTGTTACATTTCCTCATGTGTTTATTTGTTGACCTCATATCAGACTGCACTTCTTTCTTCCTCATCCTCAGTGAAAGCCGCCTCTGGTGCCAACGCAAACACAAAAACACAAACACACCCGAAAACACACCACAGAGATAAGCACTGAGAGAGAATGTGGACAGGGCCAGTCTGAACATGCCACACTGAAAAACAAAATAAATGTTACCAAGGTTACCTAAGCGGCTTTATCTGGGCAGAACATTCTGCTTGTCTCCTCTAAACATAATGACGATGTGGCCTCGGCGAGAGGGAGGTAGCCTAGATCCTGAACAGTTCAACCTGGAGTTTTTTTAGGCATTTACATTTCACATTTGAATGGCAAATAAAAACGCATTCTCTAGTTTTTCCATACAGTCTCTCTCTACACACACACACACACACACACACACACACACAGAGACACAGACAAACACACACACACACACACACACACACACAGACACAGACAAACACACACACACACACACACACACACACACACACACACACACACACACACACACACCTACACAAACACACACACACTTCTACTACTCCAGCCTCTGCATACCCATCTCTCCCTCACTCTGGAACTGATGAACCTCTAAAACCCAGAGCCCCCCCAACTGAGCTTCACAAAGAGCCTCACCTCTCCCCAAGTCTGCCTCACTCCCCCTCCACTGCACCTCCACAGGTCCACACAACAGAGAGAGAGACGTGGAGAGCAGAGAATGGAACAGAAGAGAGGAGAAAAAAAAAGACAGGAGAGAGACAGGAGAGAGGGAAGAAAAGAGAGACAGGAGAGAGGGAAGAAAAGAGAGGTACTTTTGTGAAGCTGTCCAAACCGCTCTCCCTCTCTGTGTGTCTCTGGCGAGCCCCTGCCCATGTGCCATCTGTGACGGTGGAGGGGTGACAGCAGGCTCCGTGTCTGTCGGCTGGAGCTCACAGGCCCCCTCGCTGACCCCCGCAGATGACAGTTTAACTACAGACACACCAAGCGTGCAGACAGCCTCTCACCCAGCATACGCACACCAGCAGCAACACCAACAATTAGACGACTAAATCCGAAAAACAGCAAGAGCTACTCAAAGCTGCTAGCCCAACACCAACAGATCAGGTATCCCAACACCAACAGAGCAGCTATTACAACACCAACAGTTTTAGATGACTGCATCAGTTATCCTGACAGCAACATAAATCTGTTAGTTCAGCACAGAGACTCAGGTAAGCCCAATAGCAACAGTTAGATAAATCAATCATCCCAAAAGCAACAGTTACAAAAAATGTTGGATGGATGCTGTTGGGTCCTTAGTTGGGTTATTTTTAACTCATAATTGGAGGATTTTCTGTAGCCCAGCTGCTGAGTTACTGTGCCCCCAATCAAATGCCACAGTTAGCATTTCCATCCAGCATCAACCCATGAACAATAATCTTCAACAGTAACACCTAATGCTGTGGCTCATAGTACATACCGGTAATACTGTTTGATGGTAAAAGACAAAAATGTCCTCACAGGTTTGATTTTGTTTTGAGGCTTCCTGAGATTTTTTTCTTATGAAAGATAAATGGATGCATACATTACTTTTTTTAGCAGCACTTCAAAAGCCAAAAGGAGCTACAGAGAGTGTTGCCATGGGGAGACACTTCTGTCTAAGATGAAGCATCTTTCTACTCTGATTGAAGCTTTCATAAATGCTATACTGTGATTAATCTGCATCGAGCCACCATGTGTACGATTCTAAAGAGCACCGATATACATAAATGCCACCCTTCTCATCACCAACTTTCTGTACAAAAAAGATTTTCAGTTTAGTAGCTTATTGAAATTTTCCCTCATTTGGTAAATTCTATCCCAGTGGTGACTGGAAAACCACCTCAATGCCAGCTGATGGGAAGGCTCTGGTAATCCCATCAGGATCAAGGCCCCATCTGGACTACATCCCTCTCACAGAGCCAGCTCCTCTTTGGGTGACATTTCCAAATGGCTACGCAGCTCAGAACCCATTACATTTTAAAAGGCAGCCAATGACCTCTGCCTGTCGGGCTCAGTATCACCCAAACGGTGAGTGGGCTGGACGCACTCTATCTGCTCTGAGGAGCTCATGGAAGAGCCATTACGCTCTGAGCTGGAGCACCTCTGCCCACCTCCACAGCATTCACTAGGCATCGCCACATTTGGTGTGGCCACCCAACAAAGACATCAGTGTGCACGCAAGCAACACAGTCATACACACACACACACACACACACACACACACACGCACGTGAATACACACACACACACACACCTCGAGCTTCCCTAATTAGATTTAGCCTAGGAGTCACAGGAGTCGAAATAAATAACAGAGGTCTACCTCTGTGAGTGTCCCAATATAGCTAATCAGGTTTTTTTCTGTGAATTGAATGACCGTCTATGTGGCTGATCTGGATAAAGGAGCTAATGGTTGACCACCGTCATCACTTAGCACTGCAGTCCTCCTCTAACCCAGCCTGAGTGCTTTTCCACATGCAGTTGTGTGCAGCAGGAAATGATGTGCTCTATTGTCTAATATCTTTTGGGTTAGATTAAGATGGATTACGTGTTATGAAAGCATTTCCTACACACACACACATGCATGCATGCACACACACTCACACGTGTGCATCTCAAGAAACACTGAGATAGATACGCATGTATATGAGTACGTAGGCCTATGTTCGTAAAAAAAATAGCCTTTTATCTACCCATTCAGAATGCATCCTGAGGCATTTCCAGCCCCTTTTTACATCCCAAAATTAGGCCAATCCCTCCTCAAAACACACACAGGCACATGCACACGTACACATGCATACACACACACACACACACACAACAGCAACAAAGAAGGCATACAATCTTCCTCCTTCAGATGTCTCTTTCACAATCCTCCTCTCCTGTAAAGACACTCCCACGCTCCATCACCACGGCACATTTCTCTTTCTTTTGCACATCTCTCTTCCAATGCCATATACCTCCCTCAACATCCCCTCCCACATACACTGACACACACACACACACACCAATACTCCCCCTCCCACATACACTGTAACACACACACACACGCCTTCTGAAGAAGGCTTAATGTCAGTCTACCCCTCCCCCCCACACACACACACCAGCGTCCCCTGAGGTGTGTAAGGAGAGAGAGGGTCTTGAGACGAGGCCCAATTAAACACCTGCATGCTCTGGCAGATTCACCGCACGTCCCAAGATCAAACGCAGACGGAATTCCTCCACAGCAACCGCTGGCTTTGTCGACGCCTAGGCGCTGGGGCATCGATCTCTACTAGTCTCTTTTTTTCAGCCTCTGATGATGAGAGGTGGTGTGATATCATACAGTGATAGTCATGAATGACACGGCTTTGACACGGACGTGCCAGTGGACCACAATGAAGCTTGAAAGCTCCTTTCAAACAGCTGACAGGTTTACATTTCAGAGACAGGAAGTGGTGCCACCTGCCAATCAATCTGATGCCCTCCTTCTTCATCACCTCCAACCTCTCAAAGTATCCATTCAAGCATAAACACACACACTCAGAAGAGCACTAGTGAGGTGTGAAATGGAGTACCTATCAGATTGATTTTAGACAGGAGTGTGATAGAGATGTGAAGATTTTAAATCACATTCTTGTTACTCTACAACAACTTCACTGAATCACCACTGTCGACACAATGAGGTGCCACAGACATCAAACTGTCAGGTTGTCACAAGAAGAAAAACAACACTCGTTGGGCCTGGAGGGCTAGGAGTTGAGTAACTCGTGAAATTTAAGAACACCCCAATGGATTTTAACGGCTTTGCCGTTGGCAGAGACTGAGTCAAGAACCAACATGGCCAGACCGCATCACATTAGCAGTGGAGTGTTCTCATATTAGCACACGTTAACGCTGAACTCATGCTTTTGTAATTAACCTCCCTCTGACAAGTGAATGGGACATTCACCTCAGATGGATAAAATGCTCAGTCATGAGAGATGCCTTTCTGTGAATGTGGTGGAAATCTAATTTGAATGGCTGAATCTAAAAGCCAGTTGGCATGTCTCTGGAGGGAAAGCAGGTGACTTCAATTCACAGCCAGAAGCAGAAGAGAAACGAAGAAGCGAGACAAACAAAAACGGTCGAGTTTTATTGGAGGTGGACTCTCGGCACTGGCGGCAGACGACATGTCTAAACACGACAGGAACCTGAGGGAACCTTGAACGGTTCTCTTGTGGAAGGCAAGGAGCAGAAATGTGGATTAGGGCTGTTCTGTCAATGGGCCCTCAGTGCAGAACATGACAGATGATGATAATGCAGTCGGAAGAGAAGAGGACAAAAGAAAAGAAAACTGAAATAAAGGAAACAAAAAGAAAAGAAATAAGAAAGCATAAGGGAAAACATATAGACAAACATGAGACCAACATGGGGGCATACAATGGGCCCTTCATTGTAGGAACACTGTGTGCAGATTCGTATCAATGGGTTACCACAATTACCCCCAGCATTGTGGAATTACAGCAAGAGGTAATGATGGGGAATGATAGGAGAGGCATTTGAGGAAGGCCATGAAAAGAGAGAGAAAGACAGAGAGAGAGAGATGGGAAGGAGAGTCCAGGAGAGGAAAGTGGATACAGATCCTTTTATGGTAAAAGTCTGTGTAATGGTGAGCATTGGAGGGGTGCGTGTGTCTGTGTGTGTGTTTGTGTACATAGGCGTGGGAGCTAAGGGTGAAGCACAACATGATCAAGGGCTTCTAAAAGAGGGTGACCACTGACAATATAATCATTTACTGTCCCAGCAGGATAAAACAGGACGCGTGTGTGTGTGTGTGTGTGTGTGAGTCAGTGTGTGTAGATGAGAGTGAAACAAGCCCAGATTGTTTATGCCGACACACCGTTTTTGTTTTCACTGGTTGTCAGGGGGTGGGGGGGCGGAGGGTCTGTTGGCAGGCGTCCAGTTGTCGACCACTCGGCCCAAAGCCCAGCAGTGGCTAACAATGCCCTGTGTGAACGTGTCAACTGAAAACACACACACACAGAAGTGCGGAAACACCAGACAATGTGTTCACACAACTATCTCAAGAATTTTAGGCACTTCATGACGTTACAAATGTCCATTCCCTCTTCTCCATTTTTCTCTCTCATTGCCTCTCCTCCTCCTCCTCTCTCTCTCTCACTATATATATCTTTCTCTCTGTCATCCCATTTCTCTTTCTCACATGGTTGTTCTCATTTACTGTGACTTTTATAATAATACTTTTTATTACATTTTTCTTCCGGGCTCAGTTATATAACGGCATGTCTGTTCATAGGAGCCTCAGCCCCAGTTGTCAACCTCCATGCGGTCTCCCTCTGGCAATCTCTTCCCCTCTCTTCCTCTCTCTCTCTCTCGCTTGCTGGCTCTTTTTTATCTCTCCATCTGTCTGTCTATCTGAAGAAAAGGACAATATTCATGGCATCCCTACTCACACGCTTCTTTCTAGCCTGGTTTCTGTCCCTATAAAATCTTGGTGAGTCTCATCATCCACCTCTCCCTGTGCTCCCCCCCATGGCCTCTCTCCTCCAATATCTCTCGCCCTCAGCTTCTTCTTGTTGTTCTTGTGTGAGTGTTTACTCTTCTCCAACCTGCCTGTGGAGGTTCCTTTCACCCGTCTCCAACCCCATGCAGCCAAACCAGCTGTGGCACTCTGGTCTGACCTGTCCAGTATGGCAGCGCTGGCACTCAGCTTGGACAGGTACGCAGGGCCTGCTGGCTCAGCAGCCTCGGTGCAGACACGCAGTATCCTCTCACAGCAGACATGCTTTCCCATGGGAAAACGCTCTCCCTCGGACCACAGCCTAAACAGCACAGCTGTGAATACTACAGTATCTGTGTGGACTGTGGAGGTGTTAGTGTGTTAGTGTGTGTGTGTGTCCAATCCCCAACATCAAACCCAAACAAACGTTGTGGCAAATACAGAGACTCGCATAGAAGTGAAAATGAGATGACCCACATTCTGTACACACACACACACACACACACACACACACACACACACTAATGCAAACACACATGGGCAGGCATATCACACTCACTGTTGGGAAGTAGCCACTTTCTCTGCTGCTCTTCTCTTTGCCTAAGGGAAGAGTTTGATGTGAACACATGGACTAAAAAGCTGCCAATCCCTTAAGGGGATGCACACTTCATCTAAAAGACCTGCTTATCGGATGGAAAATCTCCTCCTCCTCCTCCTCCCTTTCTGACACACACTCCCTCTCATGCTCTCTTTCATACACACTAGTTCTTCTCCCTGCGGTACAGAGTAAGCCTCATATGAAGAGTGAAATCTGTGATTGTTCTCTAACAGGAACTCTTCTTGAACTTTATGGAGAACTTAGACAGAGCACTGTTTACACCACCACCCTCCACATATACAAACATACTGTACAATGACCTCACTAGCAATATACAAGACTCAACCTGTCATAAAGATCTAAAGCAATTATACACATTTAGGTCAGGCAGATGCAAAGCCGGCATAAGTCTCTTAGACGTACTAGTGCTGATGTGTCACCCTGTAGGTGTGTAATCCTGTGGCATTAAACGGCTATCAGGGCGACCCCTCACATGCTAACTGCCCTCACGCTAATCCATCACTGCTCCCTCTCCTCCCAACACAATGGCCTGTTCCCCACTTCCACCACTCACCATGTGCCAAACACACACACACCCATCCACACAAACACAAAGAAATAAACAAAAGCACACAATATAATACACACAGAAGAGAATACACATAAAACACACACACACACACAGCTGCCCCCACCCCAGCTGGCTGTCGGGATCCTGCCCTGGGAAGTCACACCCGTGGAGAGTGTTTGCCCAGATGCAGCTGCCGGCCCTCACACCCGCCTGAAGGACCCCTCTCCCCGTCCTCCTGACACAGCCTCACCCTACAGCAGGTCAGCGGTGAGACCAGCGGTATCCGACCCGAAGGAAGCCGGTCCACTTCCCGACCGACAACAGGTTCATTCTGTACTGCTGTGATTTATTAGTGGCTCTTAGACTCACTCCTCGATGGCCTTCCTGGTGCCATAGACAGCACAGTAAGGCTCAGCAGTGCATTTTATTGGACATTTCTTCAGCCCATTCTACGAACAACTGAACCTGAATTGAACCAGCCTGAAACAAAATGAACACAGGTGAACGGAATGAATAATCAACTACGTTTGATTTCTCCGTCTGCTTTACACAGTTTACCTTGGTGTGCTTGTTAGCTAGAATATGAGTTAGAATCTAGGGGATTTTTATGTCTGTTCTGGAACATGCAATATCAGTCACTCAAATTATCAAATTATAGAATTAAACAGGTAGATTGAGTGCTATTTGTTTCTCTGTAGTGTAGTGTATATTGGAAATACTACAAAACTTCACACCTGACTGATACTGTTAACTGATTACAGAGACTTTGTACAATGTGAAAAAGAAAAACTTTTTTGATGGCTGATGGAAAGCACATCTGCGAATCATAAAAACAAGTATTTATCAAATATCATTACAGCACTTTTCAGTTGTAATTACATTCCAAAGAGTCCTGGGTAAACAGTCTCTAAGAGCAGGTGATGTTTCATAAGGTACAACTCACTTTACCACAGAAGTGCACTTAAGAGAGGGGCAGGTCCAGGCTTGCACAGCCTACTCTTTCACTGTACACAAACACAAACTCCTTGGCTCTAGGATCAGATTTCTTTGTTGTTACAAAATGCACAGTATTTCCCCCTCTTCAAGTCATTCCTCTCCAGTCCATGGGATCCACATGTCATGGCTAATTAGTTACCATGCGTGCTGAGATTGGTAAACGTTTGTGGACAGAGCAACCTTAAAGATGGAATCCATGACTCCATGACTGAAGGTTGATGATGTTTATGCTCAGCAAGCCAGTCAAATCCCACCCCACGTTGCTTCTGACACAATGTGTTGATTGGCTGTAGCTTTTTATGGCTCGATCCAAACCACTATGTTAGTGTTTCCTATTTAAACTATAGGACTGTGTATGTAGATCAGAGTTATTCGGAGTACAGACACTGAACAGACAGCTAAAACTGAGCAGCAAAGACATAGCCTGTGGCTTCAGGGCTCCCTGAGAAGAGAGCCTCTGAGTTTGTCACATTATTATCATGCTTTACCAGTTAGGCCAACACCCAGCAACGATGGAAGTGGCCTTCAGACGCCCGGCTGGAAGTGGTCCCTGGCAGAAAAATAATCGCAAAGAATGTCCACTGAAGGTTCGTTCAACACCATCTGCTGGGTTTTAGGAAACACATTTAGAAGGCTGACTAAAGAAGGGCATCTTGAGCAGGGATGTGATTTGTGGTTTTATACGGGATAAAACACATTTAACTGCCTGTCATGGACATGGCTGTTCTACTTAGAGCCCTGAAGAAGCGACTATGAGGGCAAACCAAATTAGGGATATCAATGAATGTTAACTCAGCCTTGCTCACAGCTCAAGCCTATAAGTTATATGTAGACCCAGCACAAAATAGAAATACGTACATGAAAAAGGACAAAGATAAAAAAAAGTGAAGGAAAGTGTGTTGCTGTGCTGCCCTTTGAAAAACTTCTATCGTTGTTGCTTTCTTCAGGAAATTCCCAACAGAAGCATGTGACTGACAGCCAAGAACAGACACAGACACTTTTCATGTTGTTGTTTAGCGGGATCCCAAAGAAAACAAGGCTGTGCAGAGGAGGAGAAGGAGGAGCAGGAAAGGATTGATCGCATGCAACTGTCCTATAAATCAGTAATCTTTTTTAATAAATTGTGACATTAAAAAGCAAGAAAGTACTTTCAAGCAAGTAATTGCTTGAAACAAACCAAAAAACAACTAAAAAGACTAGTCTGCGGGGTTTGCCTAAATGGCATCTCTCGCATGTGCTGAGAACATTCACCTCACAAACTGTCCTCTGGGAGCACTGTGCAGAACATGAAAGCAAATTCAGGACTACAAAGACCACAATGCCATGGTGCAGATCAAAGGTGACACGGCACAGATGGGACCAGGGTGTCAGCCTAGGAGTAATTACCATCCTGTCAGTAGAGACCTGCTCCACATCTGTATCTAACCACAGCAGCAGAGACCAAGCCCACAACCCAGACATGGGTCCCTTTCAAAATAACACCCTTTGACTGTCTGATACACCCCTGCACATGTCGCCTCATTCAGTGGAAATTCCCATCAGTTGAGAGAATCTGAGAACCACTGAGCATTGAGAACTAAACCACCGGTCACTATGAAAACTGTCTGTATAAATGAGACAACAGGGAGTGTGGTGAATCATTTGGTGGGGCGGAGGGCCCTTTTGATCTGGTATAAATGGAATGGGACCGTGGGCAGCTTTTTCTCCTGATCCAGCACTTTTAGCCAAAACCAAATGGTAAGCAATCCCCCCCTGCACGTGGTTCTGCACTGCTCTTATCTGGTGCCACATCAAGCTGGCTCTCTGACATGCTGCCACATAAACTGGATACAGCTGTGGTGGTGTGGGCAATAAAGAACAGAGTTGGGCACACCATCTGAACGTAGATAAAATCTGTACCAATTTAGCCTGACGTAGTGGCGTACCCACAACAAAGTTCTTCAAAGGATCCAATATGGTTCCAGACAAAGCTCAGTCTCACAGATAATAATAAGCTTTCAATCCAGTGAGGGGTTTGGTTCTCCCCATAGAGTACTTGATGGCAATCAAATCACCACCTCCTTATCACCAGAACTATAAACAGTTCTTGTCATAGTAATCTCCCAAAGAGTTTTTATTTGACGAGTCTTTTACTGGCTTTTCCCAAATCACGAAAGTAACTTTGATGCAGCGGTATAGTAGCAGATAGTGTTATTATCTGGCAAGTGTTATTTAAATAAACTCCTGGTGTAGCCTACCTACAAATGTTCCAATGCCTCGTTTTATGAGTAAAGAACATACTGTAGAAGTTTCGTACCATTCAGGGCATTATTAGTGGGGTAATTTACGAGATAAAAGATGGTTCCATTACGCCTGCAGAAACTCATTCATTTCTGACAGCGCTACTCGACCAGGGTTCGACCAAGGAAAAACAGGTTCTGGGAGGGTGTTTGGCTCGGGGTCATGGTGCAAAGGACCCTAGGGTGAAATTACTCCGAACCATCGCTTTAAGATGTCCCAGCAACGCCACTTTTTACATAAAAGCTACGTCTTGTCGAGCGAGCTGCATAGGCGTATGCCCACTGCTGTGGTGAAGGCAAAGTTGACACTGGAAGGCAAAATCCATTATGCACTGCTTCTGTAAGCTCTGAAGTCTGTGCATTATGTATGTAGCAGTCAATGCATCCAAGTTGGTGGGGGCATACAGCAGGTAAGCCAGAGTGCTTTGGGGGAGACTGCAGGGCTTCACAACAGGACATTAACAAGAAAAAAAAACATCTTCATTATAAACAAACTAACAGAAACACATCAACACACATGCATATGATTAGCCACTTGTTATTCTCCTGTCTACCTCAAAGAGAGATAGACTAAATAATTTCCTTAACACCATGCCAAAGCTTGCCTGTCCTTATGATACATTTACTTCTTAAAGCTACAACTTACAGGACGCCAGCAGACAGTTTATGAGATTATTCTCTGCGCTTCAAATTAAGCTCTTGATGATTAAAGGTTGAACAACTAACCTAGAATAAAGCCTGCCATGTCTGCTGTCTGATAGGTCTGAAAGGCACTGGCAGCATCTGCATAACATCTCCTCTCTGAATCGTTTAGAGCTCAGCGAGCCAAATGTGTTTGTGTATGGCAAACAGTAATCTAACCCACACTGACCTCTTACTCATCACAACAAGGGTGTGCCAACTGTGTCAGAGGGACAACTTTCTCTCTCACACTCACTCACTCTCTCATTCTCTCTCTCTGTGTCTTGCACCTTAAACATGCATTTCATATGCATCCCCAAGATATAGCCTACACATAAAATTAAATGCACTGAAATGCACAATCACAAATGCAGACAATGGATAGACAAAAACAGCCTATGCTTTATTCTCTCAGCGACACAGAGTAGCTCTTTCTTTTTTGAAAATGCACAATGCAGTTTTAGATATTGCATCATGAAGCAGATTCACACATGTCTACTTAGTGTCTAAACACACTTTACCCTAACAACTGACAATGTGCCTATGTGCTCTCTCTACTCTTTCTTAAACTCATAACAAGACCCCTGTTGACTCAGCAGCCTCTCTCTCTCTATTTCATTCTTCCTCTATCTCTCGATGTATTACTCTGACACATACTTCCTCCTGTATTAGCCTGTCAGTGTTCTGTGACTTAAATGTCTCATTTCCTCTCTGACCCAAAAATTGAACACATTGCATACAGACTGCAGACCCTTTTTTACTTTAGTTACACAGTATTCAGTCCGCTTTCTCTCTTCTCCCTCTCTCTGTCCAAAAGTCCATTACAGATCAACTGGCCCCCTGTACTGCCAACACAAGCTGGTCACAGACACCAAGTCCATCAATGAGGCTTTAACAGGAGACATCCCTGGACCTTACACAGACCGTTGTTTAGTATAAACAGATGTCCTCAGATTTGGCTCAGTACTATTTGGCAACAGAGCGTGCTTATATAAAAGACAAAGATGAATACACAAAAAGTAGGCCTAGTCCATTTTTAAGATATGTTAAATTGGAGACTATCTGAATGCAAAACAGCAAATACCACGTCCAACAGTTATAACAGTGGTAATTCAAACGACTGAAGGACTCGTTTGGAATTCACCATGTGAATATGCATTCAGAGTATGCTACTACCTTCCTTAGTAGCCTACCAATAAGTAAATGGCACCCAGTTGTCGCAACACGGACCACTACGGTGCACGCACAAGCACAGGCCACCAATTATCCAAGACCGCGATAGCGTAATACTAGGATGTGAGCACACTTGAAAAATAAATGCCATATACGCCTAACACCTGCTCAGTTTTAGTCCGTGTGGCTACAGCCCTATTCGAACGTTCTGCTTTGTCCTCATAACAAACCTCACTGGATGATTTTGCGTTTTTTAAATCGGACAATGAAATTTAAATAATCTGACACAAGATGAAAATCACATGGTCGTGTAAGAAAATTAAACAGCCCAGTCGATATATCTACTGAGCGAGAATCTGCGCTCTGCCCCGTTGTAGTCAAGGGAAATGGCACATCTTTTGTCCTCGACTTCTAGTTATAAAATAGCGTGCGAAAGAATTAACCTCCATTCAGTTGCCTTCCATGTACATTTAATATAGGGTGTGGACTTAATATCCATTCTGTCTTTGACATCGTGCTTCAAAACAGCTCAATTACTAAATGTGGGTTAATGTAAGCCAATTCCCCTCGCCCCAACGCTTCATTCATGCATAAGGAAGGCTACTACTAGCGAAGTGTGATTTGAAAGCACGGAACCAAAACAAGCAGTGGCTGCCGCTGCATTGCCGAATAGACATTTCAAGAACCCCGAAATGATTTTTTTTTTCTTCTGGTAGCAAAATTAATCAGGTTCGGCAGTCGACCTACAAGGATGGCAACTATAAGATAAAATGTCACCTCTTCTGTGGAACTACTGGAGCAACAGCGCTTTTGTGAGACACATGCAAATAGACCTACGCGACAAGGAAATGACACTCTGCGCAATAGGCTTCAATCACAATTCAGTGCGCGTTGCATTTTTTTATTCATCAAACAAAAACTGTGCCAACCGGGTCAGTGGAACAGCCGGTAGGCTACTCTACATTTGCGACCCACCTGCTTGTGTGGTATCGGTGAGATCGTAGTTGAGCCCAGGGTAGTCCCTCAATTTCCTGCCGCTAATATTCAACATCCCCGAGCATACGGCATCATCCAAAGCGCGGTCCAAGCTCCGGGCAGTGTGTAGCTGGTGCTGATGCTGTAGAAGGCCCGGGTTCCAGTGAGGTCCGTTCGAATAGTGATGGCTTTGAAGAGCCGTTACGGCTCCCACACCTCCCTGACTCGCCGCCATTTTCATAAGTGAAATTATTCTTACAATAATAACAGAGGCCGCTTCTCCGCCCATGCGCATACGGCATAGACTGGAGACTGTTGGGGAAGGGCCTTCAGGATGGGGCGGGGGGAAAGCTGTGTGTCCGAGGGCAGGTACAGATTCGTTGTGTAGACACCCACGCCTATTTTTGTCGGTCTTTAGATATGTTATCCTGCTCCTACAGGTTTCGGCTGAAAGCAATATGAAAATAACGGCGTCTGAAATTGTGGTTAGGCTACATTCTAAATTCTGGCCACAGGTTTGGCCATGCAATAGCCACATTGTAACAGCCACAATGTGCGTGGCGTGACCATCAACATGGTTGGAATGCAATACGAATGGCTTCGGTCTAAATTAAAATCTGAATTTGAGTGCCATTTCACCATCCCTCTCTCTCTTTTTCACTGTCTCACTGGCGACGCCAAGTGACGACGTTGCTGCCACCACATTCATAGGAAGAAACCAAGTAGAATGTATAGACCTGGGGTAGCCTAGCCTACTACTACTAGCCTACTACTACTACTACTACTAGGCCTACTAATAATAATAATAATTATTATTATTATTATTATTATAGACTAAAAATAGCATAGGCTACACATTGATCAGAACCTAATGTATATTTGCTTGGCTGTCGATTCGAGGATGTCGGGCAAGAAAAGAAAGGTGGAGGACATCAGAAGCTATTTCAAGAAACAAAGTGTAAGTCATAATATGGTGCTAGTTCAAGGCATATACTTCGTTGTTTGGTACAGATTTAGTTTACAGTGCTATCTAGGCTATATGCTGGGTTATAGGCCTATAGCTAGAAGTATGAAAAAGTCATTATCAGTCAAAACCACCGACTTATATTGTGGGCCCAATGAAAAATGAGATAGACAACTGTCAGTAATTTCCTCTGCACAGACTTTTCGGGTTATATTATGGTTAAGGTTAGCCTACTGCTAATACACTGCACATACTTATTATAGCCTACTACTCTAAACCACCTTCTGAAAACAACTGTCTACACATATTTTTTGCCATGTCTATGCACCACCTACTTTATATATCACATTGCACTTGTCTGCTTTTTTGCACTCCTGGTTAGACACAAACTGCATTTTGTTGTCTCTGTACTTGTAGCCTACTCTGCACAATAAAGTTGAATCTATAAAACTATCTAATCTAATCTAAATCTATTAGTCAAGCTATGATTAGGTTACATGAAAGCTTAGAATAAGTGCATAAACTAGGCTAATAGGCCTAATTCAAGTTTATCATATCTATGCAAGTTTATTTGAACTATGCTAACTTAACCCGTTAAAACATAGGCTAAGCCTACTCTCTCTGGACGTTTGCTACGGCATGGGCTATTTTCGTCTCAGTTATGCAGTCAGTCCCATGCACAGCGCTTCTGGATTGGGTAACGCGTTTCACTTGGACAGTGGGATCAGCGCGAGCGCGTTAGTTCTGCCAGCTGTCCCACATCTCAAGTCGCCGACCGCACCAGGGGGCTTTCGAATTAGTCGATAGGTTGTCAATATAGGCCTCCAGGAAGCATACGGAATAAAACTACCCTTTACATTTTCCATCGGAGAGGAAAAGTTTTGTCCCCGCGGAGATAGTGACATTGGCACTGCCAGTCCCAAGACGAGAATGGGCGACGCGAATGAAAACCAGACTGAGCCAGAGCCCATGCCGATGGAGGAACCAGACTCTCGAGACTCTGAGAAAATTGACTTGTCACTAGGTTTGTAATCTTTCAGAGAGAGTGGCATTACACTAACAAGTATGGTGACAAAGAAATAGTTGCCTGTAATTTCCTACCGTTCCTTAACATAACCCTGGCCGCTGTCAAACAGATTCAGCAGCTGTCTTTTGCTGTGCAACACCAAAGTCAGACACTTTTTCAGATATCTCTTTATCGCATGCAGTGTTTGAAATTATTTTTATTTCTTTTTCAGCGCTAAATGCTTGACCACATTTTACTGAAACAGTGTAGGCTATTATCAGGTCTCTCACTAGGCCCGTTCCGTTGTTAATAAGCTTGGAATACACAGCCTGTTGAATTGCTTGCACATGTCTATCATTCATTCGGCCCTAAAATAACCGGAAGCTCAGTGATTTTTGTGATAAAAGAAACATCCCACTACTCTCGTCTGTGTTACCTGTCATTTTTCCTAAACAAAGTTGAATGTTAATGTTTTCTCTTTTAGATGAAATCATCAAAAGGAACAAGAAAGAACAGCGAGAAAATAATAAGGCTACAAGGGCCAAAAATAAACGGCTGGCAAACAGAAACAATGTTCTTACGAAATTAAACAAAGTTGGTCAGCAATCAGGTGCCTATCAATTCCAAGGTAAAACAACAGATACTTAAATGTAAGGACTTAAATGGAATGGAATATTTAGTTATTTCTTTGAAGTCTCTCTTTCTTCTCTCTCTCTCTCTCTCTCTCTCTCTCTCTCTCTCTCTCTCTCTGTGTGTTTGTGATGTATACTCATGCATGTACATTGGATGTAAGCTATAACTGCTCTATTAAAATGATTGTATTATGGTGTTGTAAAGGACCCTACAGGTCTGGGTTCACAGGGACAACTTTCCGAGGCTTCTACAGGAGGAGAGGATTTGGTTTTAGCAGAGGAGCCTTTCGTGGGACAGGAATAAGCCCACTGAACAGAACTGCTCTGAATGACAAGGTTGGTCATATGAAAAGAGATGTTCAACATACACTACCGTTCAAAAGTTTGGAGTCACTTAGAAATGTCCTTGTTTTCATCATTAATGTTGTAAATGACTGTTGTAGAAATAAATGGCTGTAATTCATACATCTTTAATGTAATATCTACATTGCCCATTTTCAGCAACCATTCATCCAATGTTCCAAAGGCACATTCTTTTACTAATCTGGTATCATTTTAAAAGGCTAACTGAGAAAACATTGGAGAACCCTTTTGCAATTATGTAAGCACATAATGTCTGAAAACTGCTGCCCTGATTAAAAAACAATGCAACTGATCTCAGCTGGTATTCTGTCTATAATGGAGTGGAATGGACATTTCTGTGACTCCACATTGAACAGCAGTGTACACTTCAATGCAAAATAAGTTCAGCAATTTCATATCCCTGCTCTTATTCATATATTGTGCAACATAATTCATGTTATCCTCACAATGTTTAAATCATCTATGCAAATTAATTACTCTATAGGTCAGGCTGACATGAAATGTAATAAATATATGCAATGTTTGTCTTTTGAAGGCTGCTGGACAGTTTGATCAGACAAAATCTGCATTCAGGGGTGCTTTTTCTCGACCATATCGTGGACGAGGACAAGCTTTAGGAAGGTAAACTGAATTAAAAACATAGCCTAATGGACCTGTGTGTATATGTGCATGCGTGTGATTATTTGGAAGAACTTAATGTGTAAACAGAATATATCAGTCGGACTATGTTTTGACTGATTTTATCAATCTTCTCTGCCAATCAGGGGAAGGAATACGGCACAGTTCCAGGCAAACACCAATGGGAGGGGAGGCAGGCCCTTTGTCTTGAATAGAGCAGTAAGTGGGCCAATCTATCTATATAACATTGTACAGTAGGGATCAGATCTTTACTCACAAAGTACAATTTGTCAATATCTTTCCAACAATATTGATATTTCACAATTCAAGAAAAGGTGTGGTATTTTACTAAATAGAAACAATGTAAAGTTCATAATGCCAGTCAGTAACCCAATCGGTGAATTAGTGAAACACAAACAGCACACAGTGAACACACAGTGAGGTGAAGCACACACTAATCCCGGCGCAGTGAGCTGCCTGCTTCAACGGCGGCGCTTGGGGAGCAGTGAGGGGTTAGGTGCCTTGCTCAAGGGCACTTCAGCCGCGGCCCACTGGTCGGGGCTCGAACCGGCAACCCTCCGGTTACAAGTCCAGAGTGCTAACCAGTGGGCCACAGCTGCCCAATTTGATGTGTCAAATTGCATTTGCAAGGCTTTAGAATGTTCGGATCTCATGCCTATGAAATGTTAAGCCAAGACATGGCATCATGGCAGAGAATTGGTCAGTGGAATCCAGAAAACTACTCATGAATGATGCTCTGAGAACCTGAATGTTTATGAACAGTCCCACCGATACTGTACAGTACACATTTTCAGGCAAGATTGAATCACATTAAACACACACGGAGGGAAAAAATAGATGAAATGTAATTCTATTGGCTACCTAAGTGGATGTGTGTGTGACCAATTTCATGATAAGCCTATTTACTAATGTGTATATTGAGTCAAAAATAACGGTAACAAATAATCAAACACAGAGCCTTTGCCATATCTGTGAGCATTTCTAAATTTGTGAAATTAAACATGAATTACACCCTGGTCAAATAACCCTGGTGTGACCCAGGCCATCGGGGTGAGAAGTGTAAGTTTGTTATTTTCTTCCCCTTCTTATTGCCTCTTTCCCTAGTTCCCCACTGCCAGAGGAAGAGGAAAACTGGAGCGATTTCAGAAAGTCAGAGGGTGAGAGTGAGGTCAACAAAGTGTGACTCAGCATAACTGCATGAGAAAACCGTGTGTAACATCACAAGTGTTCTTCAATGTCTTTATCCCTCTTGTTTAAAGCTGGAATAGAGCGCCCTCTGGTGGCTCCCTGTTGACTGTGTCACTACCCAACTCAAAAGCTGCCAGCGAACCCAGGTGAGTCTAGGTTCAGAAGTGCATCAGTGTTTCCATATATTTGTGGAAGATAGAGGGACGAATAGAGAGATAACATGCAAGTATGATATTAAGTATGAGATTAAGAGTACATTCCTCTTCTACTCTAATGTGTGTAATATTTCTTAACAATCAATGGGTTGGTGAAGACGGAAGTAGTTGCAAGCAATGTCCCTGTTTGCTTAATAACAAGAGAGTTGAAGTTAACTCTGCTGGTTAGTTACAGGGACAGTAGAATTTCTTTTGTGTAAAGGGACAGAAAAGGAAAACGTTAAATACAGAACTGGTAGCAAAACCAAGTGAACAAGGCTGGCAAGCACATACAAGACCAGTGGAGACTTAAAGGGCTTTGTAGCAAATCCAGCCACAATACTTATGTCAGATTTTGGTTTTCATGGATGATCACTGAAAGGAGCTGTAAATGATTTTTCTGAGGCAGCTAAAAAAAAGGCAAGCCAGTAGTTATGGCTGAGGCACTCACAGACTACTTGGGGTCATGGTAGGACCTGAATTGATATGTGAAATCTTGTCACTGTGTTTCTGGAGTGGTACTTGTTGATGTCGTTAATGTAACATCTACCAACCCATCATGAGTGTGGTGGGGGTGGGTCCAGGACAGCAGACACCACTGGAGGTGTCGTGGGCCTAATTCAATGAAACACCAATGAAGGAAGGTGCCTGCTTGATAACCCCAGTGAAATGCTCACGAACATTGCTCGTTGAATCTCGCCTCATATTGCAATGTGAGATAGGTTTGGTTGTTGATTGCCCACTGTGGGAAATCCCTATATACAACAGCACACTGTGTGTCTGAAATATGTCCTCTGTCTTTTTCATAGAGTGCGATCAAACGCAGAGGGGTCATCAGAGACTGGCGGTCCTTACCCCCAGCCCAAAGGCATTCCTCTCCACTTCAACTTCAAGGCAATGTCCAATCAGGTGCGTCCTATTTTAAGGAGAGGTCAACAACTCTGGCATATCATTTTCAATATTTGACCTCAAATTCAAAATTAAGAGACAGTTATATGCTAAGAGCTTTGGTGCCACTGTATCATCTTTAGAAATGCGAGCATAGGTTACACCCCAATTATAATTCTTATGCCCAAGTATATGTTCTTGTTGCACATTTTACTGCCATGTGCTGTTATTGCGAGTAGATCACTCAAGGGCAGGCTTCTCAAACTTAAGTAATAGGCTACTGGAATTTCTCTGTTCACTGTACAATGTGATGTAGCTCAAAGTGATGTATATGTAATGTGTTGCAATAAGTTGAGGGTATGATAAGCTATGTGAAACATACAGAAATAACGTGTCCAATTATATCATAAAATTGCCTAATAATAAAACGTATCTCTAAATCTCTTTTCACTATGCTCTTCTGCATTCCACCTTGGTATATCACATTTATTATTCCCATGTGCTGTTTCTAAAAGTATTGCAATTTAGTTGGTGAAGAAATCTTCTCAAAATATAATATACAGTAGGCAGAATTCACAGTATCTAAACCTGACCACTCAGAGCATTATTATAAAGTTGGCTAAGTAGTGTTTTTAGTTCTACAGTGTCTTTTTTTGTTTTATGTTACAACAAAACATTCTCTAATGCACAATTATTACTTTTTACATTTACTTTTTCAGACGGCTGTGACTCTGAACGACCGATTCACCACCCTGAATATCTGGAGTCGAGGCCAAAGGCCATGGAGAGGTGACGCCAGAGGAAGGGGTCGTGGACGAGGAGGAAGAGGAGAAAGAGGACAAAGAGGAAGAGGAGGGGCAGTCAGTAGAGGAGGGGGAATTGGAAGAGGAAGGGGGGTTGAAGGAGGACGAGGAGGAAGAGGAAGAGGAGGGAGAAGTAACAGAGGAAGAGGAAGAGGTAGAGGAGTGAGAGACGATCGGACTGTCACCCTCCAGTGATTAGCATAGAGAAAAGTTTCTGCTCTCTTGTTGACCATACACTCTCGAAAGGTTGGAGGATAGATCTGCCTTTGTGTTACTGTAATTGACCAATGAAGCATCTGAACGTGGCAACCAACCAAGTGTTTGAGAAGGATGGCCGATTCCATGTAGCAGTATTCATTTAGAGTTCAGGATGTAGCTTGTTGTCAAATAAATGCTTTTTCTATAAGAACATGGGTAGAGTGCTGTGCAGTGTAAGGAAAAAGTAAACAAAACCATATACCTGAAACAAGCAAATGAAGTATGCATCAAACACAACTGAAAAATGTTTTCTGAAGTATCTCGTCTATGGTTTTGTCATTTAAGATTTTATGGTAGGTCCAAACTACAGATATCAGAACTAGTAAAATTTTAAGAAAACATTTTGAAATGTCTCAAGAGGACAGATTCAGTTTTATACATGAACTTCATGCCTCATGTTGATAATTTTGCTAACTTCTGTGAAGAGAGGGGAAGACTTCAATGTATTTGGCTTTAAATGGAGTTAAAAATGCTTGCCAACAGTCGTATTTTAGTTATTTTTCTTTTTTTTTAAACGGTTGATCTTTGATGAATTGATTGTAAATATGGACGAAAATAAAAGTATTGCTGTGGTGATTGAGTGGTTCATGTCCAGTAGTGAACATTATTGGCAGTTTTTGCAGTAGCCTATAGGCCCATTTTATTCCAAATATACTAAATTGTCCTAATGTGGGACACTGCCTAATGTGGGACACCTAAGCTCCAGTGGGTGTGGCTCTTCCCCAAACAAATGAATGTCAGTGAAACATGGGAAAGCCGCTGTAGGGTCCTGTGATCAAAATTGGATTATTGTGTTGCCCTCACATCGTAGCCTAATAGCCTACTACAGACAACTGAAAAAAGCAAAACATTTCCCACATTAGGGCAATCCACAATTTTCCCCAAGCCTACAACAGCAAAGCTCAACAACTGCACTTGAGCATATGGAAAATACTGTCTGTTAAAGGCCTAGGCCCACTCATATAAGTTATAATATAGCACAATCTCAGGCCTTTGGTCTTTGATGATTTTATTGTAAATATGGATGGAAATAAAAGTAGCCTATTGCAGCAGTTTGTCCAGTCAACCAGGCAGTTTGCAGTTTAGGCTACTTCAAATGAAAAAGAAGGACTTGGCAACAAGCCCACCACTGTAAGCTCAATATAACTGCACTTGAGCATATTCGTGTTTCATCTTACTTTTTTTCCATGGAAAAATAAAAGTACACTGCTATCTAACTATCTGTTATGCATACTCACATACGTTATAACCTAATTAAGAACAATCCCAGGCCTTTGATTTTTCCTCCTCCCCTTCAGCCCCAGCCAAGCATTGTCTCTCGTTGATTGGTTTGAGGGCTCTTGACATCACTTCAAGTGAACCCAACATGGCGGATCAATAACAAACGCACTGTCCATATTCTCGTTGTTGTCAGCTATGTAAGTAGTAGTGGTTTGGTGTGTTGGGTTTGGGAAACATGGGAGTTGCCAGCTCTTTTTTTGTGGGCAATATGAAATGCACATAGGCGTTCCGTCGATCGCAAAAGTGCAGTTAACATGGAAACCTAATCAGGGAGATAGCCATGTTAGCTAACTCGAAGGCTGGCTAGCGTGCCATAGGTGCCGTGTGGGCTAGCTAGCAATCTATGCTGATAGCCAACTGAGAGTGGTTGGGACCACAACTAAGCTAGCGTGTGTGATTTTGTTCAGAAGAGACGTAGCAATAACAATTGTCCTATGAGTTCATCTTAAAGTTCATTAAAATTCCTAGCTACGATAGTTTTCTCCATTGCATGGTTGGTGTGTTTTGTTGGTCTGTTTCTGAAGTAATTGTAGCTAACGTTAGCTAGCCATGTTTGGTTGTTGCACTGCAAGGTTCATTGGAGATCACAAAGACTAGTCAATTGACATCCTAGCTTTGTTGCAATGGTGCTGTTACCAGATGAGCTTCCGATATCCACGCAGAAATACTTTCGTGCACGATTGTTTGATAGCGGAATGGTCAAGTTAAGAATGCCATTTTCAGCTAGCCAATGGCATGGCGAGGAAGGGTTGTATTTCATGCATGTGGTGGTAACATTACAAGCAGTGTTATAGACAGCGATAAATGGCTGCTATCAGAATCACATGGCAGAACTAAACCCTCTGACAGTACTTAGACTCATTGAATAGTGATTGATGTCACACAACTTAGAACATGTTTGCAGAAGCCATGGCGGTGAAATAGTGCTACCATTGCTTTTATAGTATAAATGGCAGGGGTCTTACTGACCAATAATAACTGTTTTATCTGTTCACTGCAGTGGGAACATGGCAGACAAAAAAAGCAAATCCGCTGGCGTAAAAAGATCATTAAGTAAAAGAGAACAAGATGAAATGAAGAAAAAGGTGAGATGATATTACAACTTCCACAATCCACAACTGTGCAGGATTGTTGCTCGGAACCAGAGATCAGAGAGACACTGCTGAAAGTTCACAACTGATTTTCCCTTTGCCTTTTTCCTAATGCCTCCCCGGCATTTGTTGATCTCCACAGGAGGAAGAAAAGGCAGCTGAAGTTTTTGAAGAATTTTTGGCCTCCTTCGACAGTAACGATAAAAGTGGCGTGAAGACTTTTGTCCGTGGTGGAATTGTGAATGCAACAAAAGGTGATAGAATTAAGAAATGGCATATTTCAGTTTATAACCTCATAACTATCCAAACATGTGCAACATGTGCTATTGGCAGTTTTCATATGACAGTGTCATTATAGTGGAGTAACACACGGTTATTACACAAAGTCTGAAGACGGTTATCTCAAATATCTGTCATTCACTAGGTTTGCCTTCTCCAGTAATATTCAGTTTATGAGCCGACCTTTTAGGAAATGCATTTTAGAGACAAGTTACAAGTATACTACTCTGTCTATACAGTATATAGTACTTCAAAGCAACCACAGAGCATGGTTTAACTTGATGGCAGCATTGATGAGGGAGTGTAATTGCATGGAGTCTGTGTGAAAGGCCAGTGCCCTTTGCATTAGATTGCTCCTCTAACTGGTTTGAGAGCGTTTGACTTCTTTTCTATTACAGAGGAGCAAGCAGCTGAAGTGAAGAAGAGTAAGCTCTACAGACCATCCACAAAATTTTCATCTCCAGGTTCCCAAAATGCTGTGCCACCACCACACTCTCCAGATTTCAGGAAGTCTGTAAGTGATGTTGAGAATGGCCACTGTGTTAATACACACATATACACACACACACACTCACACTCGCATACACAGAGTTAAGGATATGTATAGAAGAAAATGTCTGTTTGCTTTTTACAGGCTGTCAAAAAGAAGACAGAGGAGAAGAAGAAGAGTAACCTTGAGCTGTTCAAAGAGGAGCTGAAACAGTATGTCCTTTCGTGCTCTTAATTCCAAAGCATTCGTCTGTGTCGTTATGCAGTCCTGTTCTGAAAAAGAGAGTGAGGTGTCGATCCGTTGCCTTTGTTGTCAATCCTTTGTTAGAATCCAAGAAGAACGTGAGGAGCGATACAAAAGGAAGAAGGGGGATCCAGGTACTAGCCTCCCTGATCTGGATGCACCTCTATCACGGAGATCAAGTAAGTCCAAATTCTTTCATTTACAGAGTTCATGTCCTGTTATTTAAAATCTGAGATAAAGGCTTAATTTGACTGAAATTCTTATTTCACCCTGACAGTATTTGATGATGATCCGGCATTGCCTAACTCAACTAACCTTTACATTGGCTGTATAAACCCAAAGGTAAGTACAACAGCTGAAGAATCATAGTAACCTTTGTGTAATGCATCCATACAATGAAGGACAGAAACACTGATTCGCCAATCAGAAATTGTCGTAGAAGCTTCTTTCCCAAGTGGAAAAAAATGCTGCTTGTTGAGCTGCCACAGGCCTCTGCCAAGGTCTTTTCAGGACACTACAGAAGGAAGTTAGATTGCCTGCACAACAGATGTGAGCTCTCTCTTTTTCTTCTTCTTCTTCTTCTTCTTCTCTCTCATCCCTCTTGTCTTCTCCGCGGAGATGAATGAGGAGATGCTGTGTAAGGAGTTTGGCAAGTACGGGCCCCTGGCCAGCGTAAAGATCATGTGGCCGCGCACGGACGAGGAACGCACACGCGTCTCCAACCGCGGCTTCGTGGCCTTTATGACACGCAAGGATGCAGAGAGGGCTATGGCGGCACTGGACGGTACAGAACTACATTTTTTCTTTTGTTTTTTGCCTGTTCACTTAAGGTCAGTGTAAATATAAACAAAAAGTTGACCTATGCTGTTAAGGGTTACAGGTGAACACTATGTGTTCTATATCTACAGGAAAAAACATCGGGCATGCTTTGTTTGCTCAGCTGGGCTACTTTGTGTTCATAATTTCCTATTCTAGAGTTTCACAGGGTGTTGAGTTTGCTTCCCTTGAATTTAACAGTGCTGAGATGTCGCACTTCTGAAGAAGATGACACATGGGCTCTAATTTGAAACTGCAATTGCGCACTGCAGATTGGTTTCAGTGCTTAGGCTATCATGCAGTGAGAACAAGTGGTAATGCCAATATTTGTTCATGTATTGACACAGCTCAGGGTGAAATCAAGCATAAATTTGAGTGTGTGTGTGTGTATGCCTGTCTTGTTGAGCGTCACAAATTATAGCCCACTGACTTATTCAGATATTCAGAGGCCGACTAATGACAGTATCAGCGGTTGACGTAGGCTAAGACAACACTGGAACTGTGTGCAATTTCAAAGATTACCCAAACAGACTGAGGCTCTCATATGGATAGTGACACTGTGAGTTTCTTTGGAAAAGTGACTGTACTGTGCCCACAGACTCAATGTTGTTGTTGTTGTTGTTGCCTTTGCAGGTAAGACGATCATGGGCTTTGAGATGAAGCTGGGATGGGGCAAACCGGTGCGCATCCCTCCCCAGCCCCTCTACACACCCATCGGGGTCCTTAAGACGTCCACTCCGCCCCCACCCTCCGGCCTGCCTTTCAACGCCCAGCCCCGCGATCGCTTCCGCAACGACTTCACCAAGCCCTGGAGTCGCTCCAAAGACGAGTTCGAGAAGGTAACCAACCCTCGCCGCCAGTCTGATCGCGTCATTGGCTGTGTGCATGGTCCTCTAGTGGATGGAATTGTCTCTAGAAGGGTCTGTTTGAGGTTTAGGAGTTATAGTTCAAAGCCAGTTAATGCCTGGGTAGCATTTGGACACGTTTTAGTGTTTGTTTGTTTCTAGTTCATGTCATTTTTGAGTAGCTTCACTAAAAAGGCACCACAACCATCAGAGGATAAAGATGCTGGACATTGATTTAAAACTCGAGCTGAGACTGGGAGCTGCACATGTAAATAGGCTTTTGAGACGGTCTGTAGGGACAGCACTGCTATTTATGGACCTGCAGCTCCGAGCTTCACTTCTCTTACTGAACTCCAGTCGCTTTATCCTGTGATAAGTACAGGACCCTTTTTTGTGAAACCACTTCAGCGCATAGACCAAGTACACAGATGGTTTGTACAGGAATGTTATCAGGCAGACAGCGCCAGAGATACACAGCTCTATCTAACTCTACCTCATTGACATTTAGCAGCTGTGCACTTACTATTAGCTCATTAGCTCAGACTTTTTTTGTAACAACAACCAGTATATCCTCAGACAATTACAGTGCACAAAATAGTAGTAACTCAAAGTGGATACATTTTTTCCTTCTTCTCACTGTAGTAACCAGTTTCACTACTACGAATGACTGCAACGGTGGTATGGTTTGTTCTGTGCTGTGTGTATCCTGTAGTGTGTCAACCTGTATATATACTCACTTTGTTTATATCTTCACTATTTGGTTTGACTTCACGAACAGACTCTGTCCGAAGCCGTAGTCAAAGTGGTTATCCCAACAGAAAGGTACACACTCTCTCTACTCCTACTACTACTGCTACTACGACTCCAAAAGCCTACTCTCTCCTGTCTGAAGGGAAGGACTCGGGGGGTGGGGGGCGATGGGGGTTAGGCTACCAGAGATAGCACACTCTTTTAGTAGTGCTGCTGAATCACAAGGGGGCGTATTGAACTGCTACAGGAGGAAACAACAATAGCTACAGGGTTGTTTACTTATTTTTATTTATTTATTTTTGCCAGGTCAGGACTATGTAATATTGCTGAGGCTCTTCGGGGATGTTTGACCTGTTCCTCTATTTGTAGAAAAGCGTCTGCATTGTTACATTCATTAATTGGCCTAGATCAGAATACACACGTTGTTATTAAAAGTGTACTTGTTTGGCTACAATATCTCGTGCCTCCTGAAATT